>NC_142795.1:26200744-26291406 GCF_049724085.1 Artemia sp. Qi Xiang Cuo
GTGTGTGTGTGTGTGTGTGTGTGTGTGTGTGTGTGTGTGTGTGTGTGTGTGTGTGTGTGTGTGTGTGTGTGTGTGTGTGTGTGTGTGTGTGTGTGTGTGTGTGTGTGTGTGTGTGTGTGTGTGTGTGTGTGTGTGTGTGTGTGTGTGTGTGTGTGTGTGTGCGCGTGTGTATATGTGTGTGTGTGTGTCTGTGTGCGGTGAATGCGACGCGTCTAATCGATAATTCATAGAGATAGTATAATGAATATTGCAAATTCAATAACAGCGTAATGATTGTTGTAGTGTGTGTGTGTGTGTGTGCGTGTGTGGGTGTGTGCGTGTGTGTGTGCGTGAGCGGTACATGCGCCGCATCTACTCGATAATTCATGGAGACAGTATAATGAATATTGCAAATTCAATGACAATGTAATGATTTTCACTATTTTATTGTGTGTTTGTGTGGGCAGGGCAGGGGGGGGGTCAATTTTGGATGGAAAATCAAAAATTCTCAGAATCGAAAATAAAGCGTGATCTGCCTCAAGGGCAAGGCTCAGAAGCCCCTCCTTCCTCCTTGTCTGTGGGCAGGGGAGGGGGGTCAGTTTGGGAGTGAAAATCAAAAATGCTACGAAACGAAAAAAAAGCGGTAACTGCAACAAGGAGAAGGCCCAGCGGCCCGAGGATCCTCCATTACTTAGGGCATGCTAGGGGGGGGTCAAATTTTGACGGAACATCAAAAATGATCAGACACGAAAATAAATGGGATCTGCCTGAAGGGGAAGGCTCAGAGGCCCCTCCTTCCTCCATTTCTGTGGGCAGGGGAGGGGGGAGGGTCAATTTTGGAGGGAAAACCAAAAATCCTCAGAAAGTTCATTTTGAATTTCTTTCATTAAAATGCAAGAGTTGGAATATTTGAGTAGTGTATTGTTGTACTTTTACTTGTCACAGTTACATTTTCTTAATTTTTCAAAGTTAATTTTGAATTTCCGTCGTGAAATGCAAGAGTTGGAATATTTCAGTAGTGACTTGTTGTGCTTTACCTTGTCACAGTTACATTCTCTTGTTTTTTCTAAGTTCATTTTGAATTTCTGTCGTGAAATGCAAAAGTTTGAATATTTCAGTAGTGTTGTGCTGTGCTTTTCCTTGTCACAGTTACATTCTGTTGATTTTCATAGTTCATTTTGAATTTCTTTCATTGAAATACAAGAGTTGGAATATTTTAGTAGTGTTTTGTTGTGCTTTACCTTGTCACAGTTACATTCTCTTGATGTTTCGAAGTTATTTTGAATTTCTGTCGTGAAATGCAAGATTTGGAATATTTCAGTAGTGTTTTGTTGTGCTTTACCTTGTCACAGTTACATTCTATTAATTTTCATAGTTCGTTTTGAATTTCTTTAATTTAAATGCAAGATTTGGACTATTTCAGTAGTGTTTTTTTGTGCTTTACCTTGTCACAGTTACATTCTCTTAATTTTTCAAAGTTCATTTTGAATTTCTTTCGTGAAATGCAAGAATTGCAATATTTCAGTAGTGTCTTGTCGTGGTTTACCTTGTCACAGCTACATTCTCATGATTTTTCAAAGTTCATTTTGAATTTCTGTCGTGAAATGCAAGAGTTGGAATATTTCAGTAGTGACTTGTTGTGCTTTACCTTGTCACAGTTACATTCTCTTGATTTTTCGAAGTTCATTTTGAATTTCTGTCGTGAAATGCAAGAGTTGGAATATTTCAGTAGTGTTTTCTTGTGCTTTACCTTGTCACAATTACATTCTGTTGATTTTGATAGTTCATTATGAATTTCTTTCATTGAAATGCAAGAATTGGAATATTTCAGTAGTGTTTTGTTGTGCTTTACCTTGTCACAGCTACATTTTCATGATTTTTCAAAGTTCATTTTGAATTTCTGTTGTGAAATGCAAGAGTTGGAATATTTCAGTAGTGACTTGTTGTGCTTTACCTTGTCACAGTTACATTCTGTTGATTTTTCGAAGTTCTTTTTGAATTTCTGTCGTGAAATGCAAGAGTTGGAATATGTCAGTAGTGTTTTGCTGTGCTTTTCCTTGTCACAGTTACATTCTGTTGATTTTCATAGTTCATTTTGAATTTCTTTCATTGAAATACAAGAGTTGGAATATTTTATTAGTGTGTTTTTGTGCTTTAACTTGTCACAGTTACATTCTCTTGATGTTTCGAAGTTCTTTTGAATTTCTGTCGTGAAATGCAAGAGTTGGAATATTTCAGTAGTGTTTTGTTGTGCTTTACCTTGTCACAGTTACATTCTGTTGATTTTCATAATTCATTTTGAATTTCTTTCATTGAAATGCAAGAGTTGGAATATTTCAGTAGTGTTTTTTTGTGCTTTACCTTGTCACAGTTACATTCTCTTAATTTTTCAAAGTTCATTTTAAATTCCTTTCGTGAAATGCAAGAATTGGAATATTTCAGTAGTGTCTTGTCGTGATTTACCTTGTCACAGCTACATTCTTATGATTTTTCAAAGTTCATTTTGAATTTCTGTCGTGAAATGCAAGAGTTGGAATATTTCAGTAGTGACTTGTTGTGCTTTACCTTGTCACAAATACATTCTCTTGATTTTTCGAACTTCATTTTGAATTTCTGTCGTGAAATGCAAGAGTTGGAATATTTCAGTAGTGTTTTGTTGTGCTTTACCTTGTCACAGTTACATTCTGTTGATTTTCATAGTTCATTTTGAATTTCTTTCATTGAAATGCAAGAGTTGGAATATTTCAGTAGTGTTTTGTTGTGCTTTACCTTGTCACAGTTACATTCTGTTGATTTTCATAGTTCATTTTGAATTTCTTTCATTGAAATGCAAGAGTTGGAATATTTCAGTAGTGTTTTGTTGTGCTTTACCTTGTCACAGTTACATTCTCTTAATTTTTCAAAGTTCATTTTGAATTTCTTTCGTGAAATGCAAGAATTGGAATATTTCAGTAGTGTCTTGTCGTGGCTTACCTTGTCACAGCTACATTCTCATGATTTGTCCAAGTTCATTTTGAATTTCTATCGCGAAATGCGAGAGTTGGAATATTTCAGTAGTGACTTGTTGTGCTTTACCTTGTCACAGTTACATTCTGTTGATTGTTTGAAGTTAATTTTGAATTTATGTCGTGACTTGCACGAGTCGGGCTATTTCAGTTTTGTTATGTTGTGCTCTACAGTGCCACAGTTATATTCTATTGATTTTCATAGTTCATTTTGAATTTCTTTCATTGAAATGCAAGAGTTGGAATATTTCAGTAGTGTTTTATTGTGCTTTACCTTGTCACAGTTACATTCTCTTAATTTCAAAATGTCCAAAGTTAATCATTGATATTAATAATGTATCATAATATATTTTTTGTATTAATATTCTACATAGCATTATTTCATTAAAAATATTACATTGTTATGTGTTCATTATTTTTTAGAGTAAGCTAGTATATCAAGTGTTTAGAGTGTCCATTAAAACATCAGAGATGTAAGAAAAGGAATTTGCGTACATCTAATGTCAGACACACTATTTCCGTAAAATCTGAGCTATTAAGGGTTTTTGACCGTAAACTCTAGTTTTTTTAAGAAAATTATAGAAAATACAATTCTCTGGTTAAAATGTGAAACTCAAGTCTATTTTTGGATCGAAAAATAAAACTATTTCCGTAAAATCTGAGCTAATAAGGGTTTTTTGACTGTAAACTCTAGTTTCTTGTAAGAAAATTATGGAAAATACAATTCTCTAGTTCAAATGTGAAACTTAAGTCCAGTTTTGGATACTCATAATGATGAGGACTGATGGTTCTAATTCAATATTTTTTTTTCATAAAACAATCTATTTTTTTAAACTTTGAAATTATTCAACTTTATTTATTTTCTATCTTTTTTTTGTACGTATCTTAAAATGACAAAATATCTTTCTTGAATTCACCTCTTGGGTACACAATATAGAAATTATAGAAAAAAGAATTTCATTTCCATGACTTCATTTGCATGCAAGAGATACCAAGAGTTCTATGACTCCTGCCCGCAATGAATTCTAAGGGTTTTATGACTCCTCCCCAAAATGAATTCAGATGCTTTTAGGAGTCATCCCCCTTAGCCATAACTCTATTCGACCTTGAGCGAAGGTGTAAAAGTTTGATGATGTATTTCTCTTCTTAACAACTACATTAATACCTTCCAAGATGATAGGACTCTATGACACAGAATTTATCGGTTTGAAAAAACCATCTTGTGGTGTTATATTTGAATGTGCATTTTTATTATTGTCAATGGAACTTGAAGAAATTGACTGTTATCATTGAATAGTGAACTACAACATGTATGAGTATGATAAGAGCTTGTGGAGTACTACATTACATCATATAGACAGACTGGGATTCTAAGATAGAGTGATTACACCACTTAATAATAGTGGTCAGGAAGTGAGAAATGTTCAGGAGGAAGTCAGTGAAATTTGCAGCTTTTTCGGGGTTGAAGCTCTCTATGTAAAGGGTAATGTACCTACAGATAAAGTTTTAATTCAAAAGTGTGACCCTAGGATTCCTCTTTTCAATCTAGAAGAATTTAAGTGTCCTAAATTTGAAGGGGTTTATGATCGTCCTGAAGACGAGATCAGGTTCTTCGTGCACTGGATACCTAAGGTCATACCTGATCGTGATAAATGCATTAGACTTGGTAAAAACTATTCCATATCATGGGACCATAGTTTCTGGATGTTTAAGAGTGAACGTGTGTATGACTATGTGTCATAATATAATTTTGTATTAATATTCTACATAGCATTATTTCATTAAAAATATATTATGCATTACATTGTTATATTTTCATTATTTTTAGAGTAAGCTAGCATATCAACAGTTTAGAATGTATATTAAAACATCGGAGATTTGAGAAAAGGAATTTGCATACAGCTATTGTCAGACACATGAGGTAACATTGACAAAATAGAGGTATCAGAATGAATAAATTCTTTATCAACATCCGTTATTGGATATGTCATTATGTCATTATGAAAAAATTGTAAGTAGGTAAGTAAGTAAGTAACAAACTCTTTCTTGAATTCACCTCTTGGATACAAAAAGAAGACATTTCATTCAAGAAAATATGAAAATATTTGTAAGTAAGTAACACACTCTTTCTTGAAGTCACCCTTTGGATAAACAATTTAGACACTATATTCAAAAAATTATAAAAAAATCACAGGTAAGCAACAAACTCTTTCTTGAATCCCCCATTTGGACACACAATACAGAAATTTAATTCCAGAAATTACGGAAAAAAAATGTAAGTAAGTAAGTAACAAACTCTATGCTTTTTCTGCATCAATTGTCGGATATGTTGAATAAAATATGCAAAATCGACATAGCTTTATTTCATTTTTTAAGGTTAATTTAGACGTGGTCACGTGCGCGCACGTGCGCGCACTGAAATATTCCAACTCTTGCATTTCAATGAAAGAAATTAAAAATGAACTATGAAAATCAACAGAATGTAACTGTGACAAGGTAAAGCACAACCAGTCACTACTGAAATATTCCAACTCTTGCATTTCACGACAGAAATTCAAAATGAACTTCGAAAAATCAAGAGAAAGTAACTGTGACAGGGTAAAGCACAACAAAACACTACTAAAATATTGCAACTCTTGCATTTCAATGAAAGAAATTCAAAATGAACTATGAAAATCAACAGAATGTAACTGTGACAAGGTAAAGCACAACAAAACACTACTAAAATATTCCAACTCTTGCATTTCAATGAAAGAAATGCAAAATGAACTATGAAAATCAACAGAATGTAACTGTGACAAGGTAAAGCACAACAAAACAGTACTGAAATATTCCAACTCTTGCATTTCACGACAGAAATTCAAAATGAACTTCGAAAAATCAAGAGAATGTAACTATGACAAGGTAAAGCACAACAAGTCACTACTGAAATATTCCAACTCTTGCATTTCACGACAGAAACTCAAAATGAACTTTGAAAAATCATGAGAATGTAGCTTTGACAAGGTAAACCACGACAAGACACTACTGAAATATTCCAATTCTTACACTTCGCGAAATAAATTCAAAATGAACTTTGAAAAATTAAGAGATTGTAACTGTGACAAGGTAAAGCACAACAAAACACTACTGAAATATTCCAAATTTTGCATTTCAATGAAAAAAATTCAAAATGAACTATGAAAATCAACAAAATGTAACTGTGACAATGTAATGCACAACAAAACACTACTGAAATATTCCCACTCTTCCATTTCACTACAGAAATTCAAAATGAACTTCTAAAAATCAAGAGAATGTAACTGTGACAAGGTAAAGCACAACAAGTCACTACTGAAATATTCCAACTCTTGCATTTCAACGAAAGAAATCCAAAATTAACTTTGAAAAATCATGATAATGTAGCTGAGACAAGGTAAACCACCACAAGACACTACTGAAATATTCCAATTCTTGCAGTTCGCGAAAGAAATTCAAAATGAAGTTTGAAAAATTAAGAGAATGTAACTGTGACAAGGTAAAGCACAAAAAAACACTACTGAAATATTCCAACTCTTGCATTTCAATGAAAGAAATTCAAAATGAACTATGAAAATCAACAGAATCTAACTGTGACACGGTAAAGAACAACATAATAATACTGAAATATCCCAACTCTTGCATGTCACGAGATAAATTCAAAATAAACTTCGAAAAATCAACAGAATGTAACTGTGACAAGGTAATGCCCAACAAGTCCCTACTGAAATATTCCAACTCTTGCATTTCACGAAAGAAATTCAAAATGAACTTTGAAAAATAATGAGAATGTAGCTGTGACAAATTAAACAACAACAAGACACTACTGAAATATTCCAATTCTTGCATTTCACGAAAGAAATTCAAAATGAACTTTGAAAAATTAAGAGAATGTAACTGTGACAAGGTAAAGCACAACAAAAACCTACTGAAATATTCCAACTCTTGCATTTCAATGAAAGAAATTCAAAATGAACTATGAAAATCAACAGAATGTAACTGTGACAAGGTAAAGCACAACAAAACACTACTGAAATATTCCAACTCTTGCATTTCAATAAAATAAATTCAAAATGAAATATAAAAATCAAGATAATGTAACTTTAACAAGGTGAAGCACACCAAATAACTACTGAAATATTCCAACTCTTGCTTTTCACGACAGAAATTCAAAATGAACTTCGAAAGATCATGAGAATGTAAATGAGACAACGTAAAGCACAACAAGTCACTCCTTAAATGTTCCAACTCTTGCATTTCATGACAGAAATTCAAAATTAACTTTGAAAAATCATGAGAATGTAGCTGTGATTAGGTAAACCACGACAAGACACTACTGAAATATTCCAATTCTTGCATTTCAAGAAAGAAATTCAAAATGAACTTTGAAAAATTAATAGAATGTAACTGTGACAAGGTAAAGCACAACAAAACAATACTGAAATATTCCAACTCTTGCATTTCAATGAAAGAAATTAAAAATGAACTATGAAAATCAACAGAATGTAACTGTGACAAGGTAAAGCACAACAAAACACTACTGAAATATTCCAACTCTTGCATTTCACGACAGAAATTCAAAATGAACTTCGAAAAATCAACAGAATTCAACTGTGACAAGGTAAAGCACAACAAAACACTACTAAAATATTCCAACTCTTGCATTTCAATGAAAGAAATTCAAAATTAACTATGAAAATTAACAGAATGTAACTGTGACAAGGTAAAGCACAACAAAACACTACTGAAATATTCAAACTCTTGCATTTCAATGAAGTAAATTCAAAATGAACTATGAAAATCAACATAATGTAACTGTGACAAGGTAAAGCACAACAAATCACTACTGAAATATTCAAACTTTTGAATTTTACGACAGAAATTCAAAGTGAACTTCGAAAAATCAAGAGAATGTAACTGTGACAAGGTAAAGCATAACAAGTCACTACTGAAATATTCCAACTCTTGCATTTCACGACAGAAATTCAAAATGAACTTTGAAAAATCATGAGAATGTATCTTTGACAAGTTAAACCACGACAAGACACTACTGAAATATTCCAATTCTTGCATTTCACGAAAGAAATTCAAAATGAACTTTGAAAAATTAAGAGATTGTAACTGTGACAAGGTAAAGCACAACTAAACACTACTGAAATATTCCAACTCCTGCATTTCAATGAAAAAAATTCAAAATGAACTATGAAAATCAACAGAATGTAACTGTGACAAGGTAAAGCACAACAAAACACTACTGAAATATTCCAACTCTTGCATTTCACGACAGAAATTCAAAATGAGCTTCGAAAAATCAAGAGAATGTAACTGTGACAAGGTAAAGTACAACAAGTCACTACTGAAATATTCCAACTCTTGCATTTAAATAAAAGAAATACAAAATGATCTTTGAAAAATCATGAGAATGTAGCTATGACAAGGTAAACCACGACAAGACACTACTGAAATATTCCAATTCTTGCATTTCGTGACAGAAATTCAAAATAAACTTTGAAAAATTAAGAGAATGTAACTGTGACAAGGTTAAGCACAAAAAAACACTACTGAAATATTCCAACTCTTGCATTTCAATGAAAGAAATTCAAAATGAACTATGAAAATCAACAGAATCTAACTGCGACACGGTAAAGAACAACATAACACTAGTGAAATATTCCGGCTTTTTCATGTCACAAGAGAAATTCAATATGAACTTAGAAAAATCATGAGAATGTAACTGTGATAAGGTAAAGCGCAACAAGTCACTTCGGAAATATTGCAACTATTTCATTTCACGAGAGTAAACAAATATGAACTTTGTAAAATTAAGAGAATGTAGCTGTGACAAGATAAAGCACAACAAGTAACTCCTGAAATATGCCAATTCTTGCATTTCATGAAAGAAATTCAAAATGAACTTTGAAAAATTAAGAGAATGTAACTGTGACAAGGTAAAGCACAACAAAAACCTACTGAAATATTCCAACTCTTGCATTTCAATGAAAGAAATTCAAAATGAACTATGAAAATCAACAGAATGTAACTGTGACAAGGTAAAGCACAACAAAACACTACTGAAATATTCCAACTCTTGCATTTCAATTAAATAAATAAAAATTGAAATATAAAAATCAACAGAATGTAACTGTGACAAGTTAAAGCACAACAATACACTACTGAAATATTCCAACTCTTGCATTTCAGGACAGAAATTCAAAATGAACTTCGAAAAATCAAGAGAATGTAACTGTGACAAGGTAAAGCACAACAAGTCACTACTGAAATATTCCAACTCTTGCATTTTATGACAGAAATTCAAAATTAACTTTGAAAAATCATGAGAATGTAGCTGTGATTAGGTAAACCACGACAAGACACTACTGAAATATTCCAATTCTTGCATTTCAATAAAGAAATTCAAAATGTAATTTGAAAAATCAATATAATGTAACTGTGAAAAGGTAAAGCACAAAAAAACACTACTGAAATATTCCAACTCTTGCATTTCAATGAAAGAAATTCAAAATGAACTATGAAAATCAACAGAATGTAACTGTGACAAGGTAAAGCACAACAACACACAACTGAAATATTCCAACTCTTGCATTTCACGAAAGAAATTAAAAATGAACTTCGAAAAATCAACAGAATTCAACTGTGACAAGGTAAAGCACAACAAAACACTACTAAAATATTCCAACTCTTGCATTTCAATGAAAGAAATTCAAAATAAACTATGAAAATTAACAGAATGTAACTGTGACAAGGTAAAGCACAACAAAACACTAATGAAATATTCCAACTCTTGCATTTCAATGAAAGAAATTCAGAATGAGCTATGAAAATCAACAGAATGTACCTGTGACAACGTTAATCACAACAGAACACTACTGAAATATTCCAACTCGTGCATTTCACGAAAGAAATTCAAAATGAACTTCGAAAAATCAGGAGAATGTAACTGTGACAAGGTAAAGCACAACAAGTCACTACTGAAATATTCCAACTCTTGCATTTCACGACAGAAATTCAAAATGAACTTTGAAAAATCATGAGAATGTAGCTTTGACAAGGTAAACCACGACAAGACACTACTGAAATATTCCAATTCTTGCATTTCACGAAAGAAATTCAAAATGAACTTTTAAAAATTAAGAGAATGTAACTGTGACAAGGTAAAGCACAACGAAACACTACTGAAATATTCCAACTCTTGCATTTCAATGAAAGAAATTCAAAATGAACTATGAAAATCAACATAATCTAACTGTGACACGGTAAAGCACAACAAAACACTACTGAAATATTCCAACTCTTGCATGTCACGAGAGATATTCAAAATGAACTTCGAAAAATCAACAGAATGTAACTGTGCCAAGGTAGAGCACAACAAGTCACTACTGAAATATTCCAACTCTTGCATTTCAACGAAAGAAATCCAAAATGAACTTTGAAAAATCATGAGAATGTAGCTTTGACAAGGTAAACCACAACAAGTCACTACTGAAATATTCCAATTCTTGCATTTCGCGAAAGAAATTCAACATAAACTTTAAAAAATTAAGAGAATGTAACTTTGACAAGGAAAAACACAATAAAACACTACTGAAATATTCCAACTCAAGCATTTCAAATAAAGAAATTCAAAATGAACTTCGAAAAATCAAGAGAATGTAACTGTGACAAGGTAAAGCACAACAAGTCACTACTGAAATATTCTAAATCTTGCATTTCACGAAAGAAATTCAAAATGAACTTTGAAAAATTAAGAAAATGTAACTGTGACAAGGTAAAGCACAACAAAACACTATTGAAATATTCCAACTCTTGCATTTCAATGAAAGAAATTCAAAATGAACTTTCTGAGTATTTTTAGTTTTCCCTCCAAAATTGACCCTCCCCCCCTCCCCTGCACTCAGAAATGGGGGAACGAAGGGCCTCTGAGCCTTCCCCTTGAGGCAGATCCCATTTATTTTCGATTCTGAGCATTTTGATTTTCCCTCCAAAATTGACTCCCCCTCCCCTGCCCTCAGAAATAGAGGAAGGAGGGGCCTCTAAGCCTTGCCCTTGAGGCAGATCAAGCTTTATTTTCGATTCTGAGCATTTTTGATTTTCCCTCCAAAATTGACACCCCCCCTCCCCTGCCCTCAGAAATGGTGGAAGGAGGGGCTTCTGAGCCGTGCCCTTGAGGCAGATCACGCTTTATTTTCGATTCTGAGCATTTTTGATTTTCCATCCAAAATCGACCCCCCCGCCCCTGCCCACACAAACACACAATAAAATAGTGAAAATCATTACATTGTCATTGAATTTGCAATATTAATTATACTGTCTCCATGAATTATCGAGTAGATGCGGCGCATGTACCGCTCACGCACACACACACGCACACACACACACGCACACACACACACACACACACACACATACAACAATAATTACGCCGTTATTGAATTTGCAATATTCATTACAGCATCTCAATGAATTATCCAGTAGATGCGGCGCATACACCGCACACACACACACACACACACACACACACACACACACACACACACACACACACACACATACAACAATCATTACGACGCTATTGAATTTGTAATATTCATTATACTATCTCCATGAATTATCGGGTATACAGAAAAATAAGCGGCGCATGTACCGCTCACACACACACACACACAAACACACACACACACACACACATACACACACACACACACACACACACATACACACACACACACAAACACACACACAAACAACAATCATTACGCCGTTATTGAATTTGCAATGTTCATTATACTATCTCAATGAATTTTCGAGTAGATGCGGCGCATGCACCGCTCACACACACACACACACATACAACAATCATTATGACGTTATTGAATTATCGGGTATACAGAAAAATAAGCGGCACATGTACCGCTCACACACACTCCTTCAAATTGACTTCGGAAAAAGAATCATTAGCGAGAAATAGTATTTGAAATCTCACATTTATATTTGCAGATTGCATATCGAGAGCTGTAGGGGCCATATCATTCTCGCCTTGCATTGGTCATGAAGGGCCTGGCAATTCTTGATAGAGAGTGAGCCCCTGATCTTGACTAGATGAGACTGATGCATTATGAGAATATATCCATTCTCTCTTGAATTTTCTGCCAGGTTGCATAGAGGTTTGTGCAGAGCACTGGCTTGAGAGGCTCCTGGCTGCTTCAGGGAACTTGCAATGCAGCTAGCGTATCTAATGATTGATGGTCTTGCAGCTTGCATCGATGTGATATCACCCCATCTTGGTCTCTTTTCGGAGGGAGGGTAATTGCATGAATCCACCTCCACATCCTTAAAAAAGAAGAAAAATATAGTAAGGAAATAATAAGCCCTCTTTTACAGATAAACTGCCCTCTAAAAATTATTCTGGTGTTTGTAGCACTCTATGTCTTAGCACTTTAGAAATATTTAAAAATGAAAGCTTTTAAAGTAAAATTTTGGAAAATTTTCAGTTTGGGGGGAAGGGAGATTTCAAAACCACCCCCCATAATATACTTTATGAAAAAGCGCAGCTTTGCAATGAAAATAAGACAGTACCGTAGACACTAAACTATAAAGCTTTTTTTGACCGTAAACACTAGTTTTTTGTGAGAAAATTATAGAAAATACATTTTAGTGGGTCAGATGTGAACCTTTGGTTATGAAAAAGCGCAGCTTTGGAACGAAATAAGCCATTTCTGTAGTAATAGCTCTTAATAGAACTGTTTAAGTATGAGCTCCAATTTTTTCCAGCGAGAATATAGAAAATACTATCAATACACAAGTCTCTGATTATAATGTATATCTTCAGTCAGAAAAGCGTAGTTTTTGTTCAAAAATGAACCATTTCCATAGCAATAGCTCTTAATAGAACTGTTTAAGTATGAACTCCAATTTTTTCCAACGAAAATATAGAAAATACTATCAAAACACATTTCTCTGAATATAATATATATCTTCAGTCAGAAAAGCGTAGTTTTGGTTCAAAAATGAACCATTTCCATAGCAATAGCTCTTAATATAACTGTTTAAGCATGAACTCCAATTTTTTCCAATGAGACTATAGAAAATACTATCAAAACACATTTCTCTGATTATGATGTAGATATTCAGTCAGAAAAGCATAGTTTTGTTTCAAAAATGAACAATTTCCATAAAAATAGCTCTTAATACAACTTTTTAACTTTGAACTTCTATTTTTCAGATGAAATTATAGAGAACACGGTAAAAACACACTTTTCTGTTTCAGTTGTGTATATTGTCACTTTTTCTGATTCAAATGTGTATCTTCAGTCAGAAAAGCGTAGTTTTGGTTCAAAAATGAGCCATTTCCATAAAAATAGCTCTTAATAGAACTTTTTAAGCGTGAACTCCTATTTTTCAGACGAAATGATAGAAAATATCGTCAAAACACACTTCTCTGTTTCAATTGTGTACATTTTCACATTTTCTGATTCAAATGTGTATCTTCAGTCAGAAAAGCATAGTTTTGGTTCAAAAATGAGCCATTTCCATAGCAATAGCTCTTAATAGAACTGTTTAAGTATGAACTCCAATTTTTTCCAACGACACAATGCAACTCAACCACATTTAACTAAACCCCCTGTAACTGAATCTGCATGTAACCGAACCCCCGTGCAACTGAACCCTCATGCAACTCAACTCCCGTGTAACTCAAGCCCTGAAAAAGCCAAGCTTTGGAACGAAAATATGCCATTTCCGTAAAACTAAACTATAAAGCTTTTTTTCACATCGTAAAACCTTCTTAATCATGGAATACAATTGAAAATAAAATATATTTCCTTTAATTAGACTAGAATACAATTTTCTCTCTTTGTCAAGGAACAACCTTGTTGCTAATTCATTAAGCATATGCCATTAATTTATGATTGCAATAGCGTGTGAAATTTGAGTCCCAAAACTGTCACTCTCTTTGTAACACCGAAGCTTTTCATTCAAACCGGAAAAAGACAGTACATTTTAGATAGACGATGTGAAAAGGACATTTTTGAACGAAAAAGAACTGTTTCGAAACAATTAAAACTTGTAAACATAGCAGTGGTGGAGAGAGTTTAATTTACATAATAGAAAAAAGCATACTTAGCGTTTTCTAGCGAATATACTGATCATATTTTAAAGTTTGTATTGTTGGAGGGGAGGTGGGCTAAGTCCTCCTGAAATTTGAATTTACTAGTAAAACGATTTTTTTTTTTGGAAATAAAGAATGAAAGTGTACTCACATTGAAAATAGAAATATCCATTGTTTCAGAGTTAATAAAATCCAGTGTACTATGCTCGATATGCTAAAACATAATGAAAATTAAATTCCAATGCATGAACATTTTATACGGGGTTTCAAGGATGAATAAAAAACGGATGTTGAGTTATATAATTTCATGCATGCCCTCAAAACATGTTTGACTACTTTATATCATACCAGTTTTTTTTAAAGAATGTACACGTGGTCTCATGACGTACATTCATTGTGCAATTGACAACAAAAACAGAAAAAAAACTGTTTGACCACATTATATTATTACGACCATACTCTCAAAACATGTATGACCACATTATACATTGCCAAGTTTAAAAAACCTCGACTTTAGTTTCATAACATGCATTATAATGTGCCAACTTTTAAAATATTCACGCGTGAGTGTAGTGTCTCAGGCATGGGTTTTTCTTGCGCAATTCCAATGTACCGTTCATATTGTATACACTATTATCTTGTACCGTTTGCATGTACTGGTCGCGGCTTTATATAAGATACTACTTATAAAAGACGTAGATATGTGCAATATCTTTTATATGAGCTCTAAAAGATCTGTCAAAGATGTTCTTGTAGCCTGCTAGTGCCACCCCTTGAGAAATAGCACAAAAAGTGTCATTTTAGTGCCATATAGCACTTGCAGATGGCAGAATTTATAAAAAGCACATTGATATGAGAAATAGCTTTGGAAGGAGCCATTAAGAATCTTTCTATGATGCTCTGGTAGCCCTCTAGGCTTGTTGAAAAAAAACACGGGAGACAGATCAGTGCTACCGACGCAAAAAAGTGATTTTACTTTTTGTTCAGGGAGTGGAACTGTAACTTCCCTCTAAAAGGTTTTAGACCGTGTTTATTCCAATGGTACACGTTTCATTTTGATCTGACGCCATTTTCGAGGGGTTTGACGCTTTTTTCGAAATCACCATAAATTTATTTTTGCAATAAACTTTTACTTGTAAGACAAACCGAAATAATAGTTAACATTCCTAAGTCAGTGTTAGATGGGAATTTGTTTCACTAGGCAGTTTTTCTCAAAACGTGTTTTTTAACTTTTGGTTACTATGGGCTGTGAATCCGGGACATACTTTAAAAAGTGAACCTAGAAAATGACTAAAAACAACAACGGATACCGATAACGATATTCTCGATATGATATATGCGATATCGATACGCCCGATACCACATAAAGCCCTTCCCCAGGGACTATGGAGGGCCATATCATCATCAAAACCATATATATTGAACCTTTGAACTAAGTTAAACAAAATGGGTATCATAAAATTTTGTTGGACTAGTTTGGGGGAGGGAACCTCTCGGGAAGGGGGGGGGGCTATTTGCCCTCCAATATTTTTGGTCACTTAAAGGGCACTTACAAATTTAATTACCTATCGAATGAGCTAATACACCTCTCTATGATGCTCTGGCTACCCCCTAGCCCTTCTAGAAAAAAAAAAAAACGGGAGACAGATCATTGCTACCCATGCAAAAAAGTCATTTTGTATGGTGTTGAAGTTGAAGGACTTTAACTATCCTGTTAAAAGTTTTAGACCATTCTAGTTTCAATGGTACACTTTTCATTTCGATCTGACGCTATTTTCAAGGAGTTTCTGGCTCTTTTTCAAAATCACTAGAAATTTCTTTTCGCAATAAACTTTTACTTATAAGATTAATCGAAACAATAGTTACCATTCCTGATTTAGCGTCAGATGGCCATTTTTTCTTATTAGACAGTTTTTTTTGAAAACACGTTTTTCAACTTTTGATTACTATGGGATGTGGTTCGCTCTTTACTAGGTTTCAGCTGCCGCTGCAACCATGATTTCTGTTCGTTTTGGGTTTCATCTATTTATCGATGATGATTTGTGGTAGTTTCACGCTTGTTAGATTATATGATTTTATTTTTGCTCATTTCCCGTTTAATGGAGTTCTTTACTTTTCTTTGAAAAAACTATTTTGTGGAAAAAGTTTTTTAATTATTGACATACCCAAGACGTACTGTGATAGGCAAAAAACTATCACGAGAAGTAAAAATGCTGACCTTACCTGTCAAAGGGAATTCTCGTGGGAAAAGAACCTTGAGCCCCCACAAGTAGTTTTTTAGCGTTTACATTTTTGTATGAGTGTTGTGTTTCCACGCCAGTTCATTCTCTATGGATGTATTAATTGAACTTTTTTCGTTTTCATTATATTTGATGTTAACTGCCCCCTTTGAAAGAGGTTTATAGGCCTTAAAAAACTAGTTTCTGAGATTTCAAGATGGACATATTATGGACATATTATAGACAAAATATGGACATAATTTGGCTAAAAATTAAATTTTTTTATGCTCGGGGGACATATTCATTGACTAAAAAGTTGGCAACCCTATATACAAACCTGTCTACTCAGTTAATCTTTTGGTTCGAAGCTAATCGCCTAGAGCTACTATCTTAAGTGTGACTAAATTTAATTTCTTTAAAACAAAGAATGAAAGATAGTAGGAGGGGCCCAGAAGATACGAGTAGAACAAGATCAGATCCAATCAGAGTGCTAGAATCCGAGTAGAACAAGATTACACACATCTTTTTAGACCAATCAGAGAGACAGAAATACTAACGGGAGTGACGTAACTAATATAAGGAAGGATTGTCAGTATAGTTGATATTGGTGTGAGAATAGAATTCAAGGAGTGAGAACAGTTTGACTTTACTCGTTTATTTATTTGTCAAGATATATATATTTGCAATAATGAGTGGAATGTTTACACTATGGAAGTTGATAGTGGAGCTGGTAGCAGCAGCTATGATAAAAGAGCACCAAACATTGCGGTAGAAATCACAAGAGGATCTCGACTTTGTATCGAGTGGCAAGAAGTATATGCAAAATACGTGATATATTTGAGTAAACTTAAATTGGAGGACCAATTATGCTTCGCTGCAAAAGTGGATATAGCACATATACTTAGATTTTAAGTGCTTTAAATGCAATAGTGAATTATATTGAGGACAATAAGCTTTATTGGTAATTGTGTATGTGTAATATATTATTGTTGTAATTATGCTCACACACACAATAAAATTGTTTCGAAATTGAAAATGTCCTTTTTCTTTTTATTAGATTTTTTAAAGTAGGTTATCGAATACTCTTGAAGTAGAACGAATCGTGGTTAGTCTAGAGTCAGCAGTGAGAGTGTTAGGATTGAAAAATGAATAAATTTGAGAAAGAGAGAATTAAGTTGAATCTTGTGATTAAGGAAAAATGTTTGAATCTAGATGACGATTTTCTCGAGTTATCCCTTCAATGGAAGATATTTTCTCAAAGAACACTTGACAATATAATGGGGAATGATTCTGCACTATTGGATTATTTTATAAAGCTTGTACGACGTTGTTCAAATACTTTTATTAAATTTAGTTATATGTTAATTGAAAAAAAGTCAATCAATACTGTGGATATACTTTTGAATACATTGCCATAGATTTTTTGTAGATGACTCTCGCTCTCCAAAACAGGTTATATAACGTCAAAGAGTTACTCCTGTCTCTCCTCTTCCCCCTATTAATTTATCGAACGCGGATCAGTTTCTTTTTAGCTGTGAGACAGTTGACATCGGAAACCCAAAAATGTTCTATGTGAGAATTGTACAATTATTAATGAGTATAATGAAAAGTGCAAATTATGCAATCCGTGTAAATTACATAGAGGATATGTAGTACAAATTAAAGGCGGTAATTCATGTCGTGAAGAGATTTTTGACTCTCACCCAAGAGGACAGCCATGCTCCCATTGTCACTATGATAAATGTGATTAGTGGGAGAATACTTATCCTGTTATGATTGGAAAGAACCCTAAACGAGATTTAAGTTTATTTCTGCGAGATTGGTATCGTTGTGTTTTTAAATTATTTTGGGAGGAAGAATCAGGTCTACGATTCAACATTTGAGGTAACAAGACAATTTGGTTTCTACGTCATCGTTGTCTCGGCCTCCCCACAGTTGAATTTGGTGTTCAAGAAGTGCTCAAATCTTCTCCACACATGCATGGATGATATTTATAGGTCATTTATAATATTCCAGCCATCAGTGCATTAAACGGATCACCAAAAATTGCAGTGAAGACGTCTATTGTAATCAGAATTGAATTTGTTTGCTGAAATTCGGGTAGTGGTGAGAATTGTATATCATCACTATCACCCCCTCCCCTGCTTTGTTCAAAAGTAAGGCTGGTGTGTGGAGTGAAATTAGCATTTATCAAACTTGACTTTTTAGAAAGGCCCATATAAGCCTATAGAACAGAATGACACAAAAAAAGCCATAATATAGCATAACATCCTGTAGATATTATAGAAATTATGTTTCTAATAACGAGGGCCAATGAAAAAACAGAGAAGGCTAAAACCCAGCTCTAGAAACAAGGGATATGTAGTTAAAAAGCTTGATAACACACTCCCAGCATATAGACGTATAATTAGATAGAAAAGGCTCGTTAACACACACATTTTATTGACCTAAAGTTTATACCAAATGACATTTTCAAAAGCTAGCCTAGTAGAAAGAAAATAATGTATTCAGAGAAAAATGCAAGCTGGGTTACATTTAACATATGATTTATGCAACCCCACCCCCCTAATGTGCAAATATATACCCTGAATTGGTATATATAGGGAGGGCCTAAAATTCATTTACAACAAAAAATGATTGTTATATTCGGAAAGAGCATAAAAAAGGCATTGAGTGGTATATCCACTTTATTCGTAAGTTAATAATATAATTTGATAAAAATTTACCATGCAAATATCACAATTAATTATTTATAAAGAAAACTTACGTTATAAATTTGCGTGGCAATAACATAAATATCATCAATTTTATCATATGTGTGATAATCAATGCTTTCAAACGAACTTTTATCTCAGGCTTCAAGCACAGACAATATAAACAAAGTCTCAATGTGGAACTGTGACATAACAGATAATACGGTACTTTGAATACGGCAAAGAAATTACGTAAAATTCAATGGTAAAATTCCAGTGAGTCTGGTGATGTCACTTTGTTCTACTCGGATTCTAGCCCTCTGATTGGCTGTGATCTTGTTCTACTCGTATCTTCTGGGCCCCTCCTACTAAATATCTATTTCTTTATTTTCAAGTTATTTTTTTGCATAAGAATACGACACTATGTTTTGATTTTTTTCCCAATTCTAAACTTATTTTTGCTTCAATTCTTGTACGGCATCTTAGTTCAGCTCCTTATTAGGGGTTGAGGTGTCTTATCTCCCCTAGATTGCAGGTGATTATAAATTATATAAAAAATAAGTTTTCAATTGAAAATAAGGACCAAAATTTAAACTTAAAGCGAACTGAAATTATCCGTATAAATGGGAAAGGTCGTAGGAGTGTTGTTTCCAAATTAAATTTAAATCAAAAACGAGCATAGATTAATTTTAAAAATCAAAGTTTTTAGGGGAAAGTAGGGCGTAATTGAAGCTTAAAACGAACAAAAATTATTACTTCACAGCCTATCTAACACATTCCAATAAAACTAATGCAAATAAATCAACTGGTGATATTTCCCTAGGTTTGTAACATCATAGGCAGCGCGTTAGTGCTGCCTAAGTAAAGAACAATGTGGGCACAATTTGTTTTTGGTTCGTTTTTTTTCTCCATACCCGGGTACTTCGTATCGAAGAATATGTCGTAGAAACTTCGAAAAGGACTCATTCGATTGAAAATTGGAGTGGCTAGTGCCCTTTTTGATAGTCGAAAGAGATTGGAGGGCACCTAGCCCCCCCCCCCCATCATTCCCCCAAACACATCCAATCAAAATTTTGAGATAGCCATTTTGTTCCAAAGTTCTCATAATTCTCCAAATGAGGGTGCAGCACCAGCATTTCAGTTTGGACATAATGATTATAAACATCACCATGATTTTCATTCAAGTAGATTTTTTTTTAAACAATTGAGGCCTGAATGCTGTCTCGGCCTCCCCACAGTTGAATTCGGTGTTCAAGAAGTGCTCGAATCTTCTCCGCATATGCATGGATGATATTTATAGGTCGTTTATAATATTCCAGCCATCAGTGCATTAAACAGATCCCCAAAAATTGCAGTGAAGACGTCTATTGTAATCAGAATTGAACTTGTTTGCTGAAATTCGGGTAGTGGTGAGAATTGTATATCATCACTACCCCTCCTCCCCCGCTTTGTTCAACAGTAGGGCTGGTGTGTGGAGTGAAATTTTCCAGTTCCCTTAACATATCTTCTTATGCGTTATCACTATGCGAATCAATCCAAGCGAATTCATTTCTTTGTTCAATTAAATTCGGTTGAAATGGGTTATATTCATTAGATTGGAGGGGGAAGGATTCTCATTTAACTTGCGACTAAAATTATCTAAAATTTGTATGGTGTTAGGACTCAACCAAGGTTGATCTCTCTCTCTCTCTCTCTATCAAATCTTGTTCTGAGCTAACTTCATTGCACTGTTCAACTGGGCTAGTGTCTATATCTAACGAATTATTATTAAAACTGAAATATTCTCCTAATAAATTATCTGCCCATTCCGTATCGTTAATAATGTCAGCAGGTTTACCATCTAAATTATCATTACTATAACACTCCCGTACCTGAATATCACGAAACTCCATTGGCGCTTACATTAAAACCGTTTCGTCAATACGATCACATACTTTATGACTTGTTTCTTCAGGTGGGAGAGAAGGTAGTGCGTATGTGTTTTGATGTGTATAAATCACCCTATTTTCTTTAAAAAAAGTTGAGAATTGGATTAATAGTAAAGAAGTCAATAGTCCGTTGTTGACACATTGACAGTTATGAGAGGTAACATGGCCTTTCAATTACAGCCACCAATGTATTTGCAAAGCGATAGCTTAATCAGCCTATATTGATTGCACTTAGATTTGATTCCCTAATTTGTTTACTATCTCAAGGTTGAATGGCTAAATGAAAAGTGTAAAAGAGGTATTAAAATTCCAGGGTATAAGGAATGTCCCCCTAGGAGAAGTGTAGAATATAGCGCTGGTAATGTACATAGAAATTACCTGGAAAAGACATTTTGAACAAGTGTGGCTACAGCTTGACGCATGCATCAAACTTGATGTATTGGATATTTACCACAAATTATTCATGCATAAATTAGGCGAAACCTAATAAATAATCTGTATTTATGCATTATATGGGCCTGTAAAAGGAAACCAATCATGTAAAACCTGTTTTTGACAGGTTAACCACTATAGAGTAATACAATGCATAGCGTGGTATTTATTGCGTATACGATATTTAAACTGTTGTTTTTTGGGGGGGTTCGGGGGGAAGTTACCTAGGTTAGGTTACTAACGTTGGAAATAATCTGTGCCCATGCACTGGTGTAGATTTACGAACATATAGAAAGTTGATTTTTCCAACGAAAATGCCAAAAATATTATTTTTTCCAAATCCAGAAGGGGGTTAGAAAATCTATGGGGGTCAATATCCTCCCCCTCAAATTAACATCCCTGGGCCCATTACATCCTTATTCCTCTAATCTTACCACATGGTAATAAAGAGTACTAAATGTAAAGCGAATTGACAATAAGGACATATTGCTCCCTCAACAAAGCAAGATTACTCTTACTTAAATTTATTTTTATGTATTATGGGTTTTGACCATAATTGGAGGCTCCCAGCATAGTGATTCTGAAATATTAATATGGTCTACCTAAATGAGGTATTTCATAAGTACCAGCCTTTTTTATACAGAGATTGGTGGCGTTGGCAATAACGACGATATGTCCCAATTGACAATTGTCTTCTTTTTTTAAATAATGACCGAAACTCGTCTGTCTTCGTTGATTACCTCTAGTGGTTTATGGGGAAGCTAATCTCTGGGTAGAGCTTGATAATTTATTCCCTCCTCCAAGTTTTTGGGGAAACCAGTCAGTACGATTGAAATTACGACGAGTACCTCCTCGGATGTTTGACATAGGTCAAGCCTCTTAGGTCATTCTGTTTTTCTAATTTTGTATTTTACGAATAGCCAAGAATGACATCCATTAATGCGAGTCTGTTACTTCCAAGATTTTTGGCTCCTGGAGTGTATGATAAGGGAACCATTAATGCTGATATATGGGTGTCGCATTTTTTATCGAGTGCTCAAATCCAGGCGAGCCGTAATTGAAAGTTGAAAACTTACATTACGTAAATTAGAACAAGTATTACTCCATTACTTAGGTACCAACACGTAGAGTAGAATACTGACACTGACTTTTTTGTGCATTGAATGTTCATTGGCGTTTATAGGCTTTTTCTGAAGGAAAACATGGTACTGGTTCAATATAATATATATATATATATATATATATATATATATATATATATATATATATATATATATATATATATATATATATATATATATATATATATATATATATATATATATATATATATATATATATATATATATATATATATATATATATATATATATATATATATATATATATATATATATATATATATATATATAATGAACCAGTACCATGTTTTCCTTCAGAAAAGCCTATAGAACAGAATGACACAAAAAAAAAGCAATGATATAGCATAACATCCTGTAGATATTATATAAATTATGTTTCTAAGAACTAGGGCCAATGAAAAAACAGAGAAGGCTAAAACCCAGAATTAAGGGGGATAAATTGTCAAATTTAGATAGCTAGGTAGGCTACAGACCCATCATATAGCCTTCAAAATGTTATAAGCTCTAGAAACAAGGGATATATAGATATAAAAGCTTGATAACACACTCCCAGCATATAGACCTATAAGTAGATAGAAAAAGCTCGTTAACACACACAGTTTATAGGCCTAAAATTTATACCAAACGACATTTTCAAAGGCTAGCCTAGTAGAAAAACAATAATGTGTTCAGAAAAATGCAAGCTAGGTTACATTTAACATATGATTTATGCAACCCCGCCCCCCTAATGTGCAAATATATACCCTGAATTGGTATATATAGAGGGGGGGGCTAAAATTCATTTACAACAAAAAATGATTGTTATATTCGGAAAGAGCATAAAAAAGGCATTGAGTGGTATATCCACTTTATTCGTAAGTTAATAATATGATTTGGTAAAAATTTACCATGCAAATATCACAATTAATTATTTATAAAGAAAACTTACGTTATAAATTTGCGTGGCAATAACATAAATATCATCAATTTTATCATATGTGTGATAATCAATGCTTTCAAACGAACTTTTATCTCAGGCTTGAAGCACAGACATTATAAACAAAGTCTCAAGGTGGAATTGTGACATAACAGATAATACGGTACATTGATTACGGCAAAGAAACTACGTAAAATTCAATGGTGAAATTCCAGTGAGTCTGGTGATGTCACTTTGTTTTACTCGGATTCTAGCCCTGTGATTGGCTGTGATCTTATTCTACTCGTATCTTCTGGGTCCCTCCTACTAAAGATCTATTTCTTTATTTTAAAGTTATTTTTTTTACATAACAAACCAACGACACTATGTTTTGATTTTTTTTTCCCCAATTCTAAACTTATTTTTCCTTCAATTCTTGTACGGCTTCTTAGTTCAGCTCCTTATTAGGGGGTTGAGGTGTCTTATCTCTCCTAGATTGCAGGTGATTAAAAATTATATAAAAAATAAGTTTTCAATTGAAACTAAGGACCAAAATTTAAACTTAAAGCGAACTGAAATTATTCCGTATAAATAGGAAAGGTCATAGTAGTGTTGTTTCTAAATTAAATTTTAATCAAAAACGAACATAGATTAATTTTAAAAAACAAGTTTTTAGGGGAAAATATAGGGCGTAATTGTAACTTAAAACGAACAAAAATTATTACTTCACAGCCTATCTAACATATTCCAATAAAACTAATGCAAATAAGTCAACTGGTGATATTTCCCTAGGTTTGTAACATCATAGGCAGCACGTTAGCGCTGACTAAGTAAAGAACAAGGTGGGCACAATGTGTGTTTGGTTCGTTTTTTTCTCCATCCCCGGGCACTGTGTATCGAAGGAGTCGTCGTAGAAACTTCGAAAAGGACTCATTCGATTGAAAATTGGAGTGGCTAGTGCCCTTTTTGATAGTCGAAAGAGATTGGAGGGCACCTAGCCCCCCCCCCCACATCCAGTAGTCCCCCCCCCCCATCCCCGCAAACGGGGTAGATAGACCTGGTGTGCAGCCTAGGTGATTTGCAGATTTTTCTTTGAAAATTTAAAGACTTTTCTTTCAATACTTATTTTGTGGAAAAAGTTGTTTTAATTAAAGAAAATTAGCGCTTTACTGCGCTAGTAAAGCGCTATAGCGCTAGCATTTTTTTATACCAACCGATTTATCAAAAGAATCGGCTTATTATGCTGATTAATTAAAAAAACTTGTTCCACAAAATAAGTTTTCAAAGAAATGCAAAGAACTTCATTAAACAAAAAATGAACAAAAATAAAATCAAATAATCTACCATATGTGAAACTACCACAAATCAGCATCGATAAGTAAATGAAACCCAAAACGAACAGAAATTACAATAAATAACCGAGTCGAACTCAAAACGAGCAGAAATTAACATAAGTTGGGCTCTAAACCCCCTATGCCTTCCCAAGGCCAGAACATAATTTGCACTTTACTGAAAAAAATGCAAATGAATTGGCATTGTTAGTTATACATATACTGATATTTAGTAATCAAAATGTTAATATTATTTGATTTATTAAAGTTATAAAAGTAAAAATATTTATAATTTTTTCAGTAAAGTGCAAATTATGTTCTGGCCTTGGGAAGGCATAGGGGTTTTGAGCCAAACTTATGTTAATTTCTGCTCGGTTTGATTTCGACTTGGTTATTTATTGTAATTTCTGTTCCGTTTTGGGTTTCATTTATTTATCCATTGCCCTAATTATCAGGGCAACCCTTGCCCTGAGGGCTGGGGGGGAGGGTGTGTGATCCTTATGGACAAAATTTCCAAAACTTTCAACTACGTTGAATAAAAAGGCTATCTAAAAATTTTGATTGGATGTGTTATGGGAAAAAGTGGGCATGAAAGGGGGGTTAGTTGCCCTCAAATCACTTTCGACTATTAAAAAAGGCACTAGCCCTTTGAATTCCCAATCAAATGAGCCTTTTTTGAAGTTTCTACGACAACGCCTTCTATAAAAACCTTATATGCCCTCAGGGCAAAACTTATAACCCTTGCCCTTAAGACTTTGGGGGAGTGTCCTTCTCAAAGGTATAATTTCCTAAGCTTTAAACGGCATGGAATAAAATGGCTATCTCAAAATTTTGATTGGATGTGTTTGGAGAAATAGTGGGCGTGGAAGGGGTGTTAGTTGCATTCCAATCACTTTCGACTATTAAAAAGGGCACTAGCCATTTCAATTTCCAAACGAATGAGACCTTTTTGAAGTTTCTACGACAACGCGTTCTATAAAAACCTTATATGTCCCCGAGGCATAACTTACAACCCTTGCCCTGAGGGCCGTGGGGGGTTGTTATCCTCAAAGACCTAATTTCCAGAACTTAAAACTACGTCGAATAAAATGGCTATAGCAAAATTTTGATTGGATGTGTTCGGGGAAAAGATGGGCGTGAGAGGGGGCGTTAGTCGCCCTCCAAACATTTTCGACTATTATAGAGGAAACTAGCCCTTTGAATTTCCAATTGAATGAGCCTTTTTTGAAATTTCTACGACAACGCCTTCTATAAAAACCTTATATGCCTCCAGGGCATAACTTAAAACCCTTGCCCTGAGGGTTGTGGGGGAGTGACCTCCTTAAAAATATATTTTCTATACGTTGAACAAAATGGGTATCTCAAAATTTTGATTGGGTGTGTTTCGGGAAATGATTGGCGTGGAAAGGGTCTTAGTTGCCTTTTAACCACTTTCGGCTATTAAAAAGGGCAAAAGCCACTCCAATTTCCAATTGAATGAGCCCTTTTCGGAGTTTCTGCTACAACTTCTTCGATATGAAGTGCCCTGGTCTAAAGGAAAAAAATATTAAATAATACAGTGTGCCAACATCGCTCTTATATGCCCCCAGGGCATAACTCAAAACCCTTGCCCTGAGGGTTGTGGGGAAGTGACCTCCTCAAAAAAATATTTTCAATCTGGAAATCAACTACGATGAACAAAATGGCTATCTCAAAATTTGGATTGGATGTGTTTGGGGGAATGATGGGCGTGGGGGAGGGGGCTAGTTGCCCTCCAATCACTTTCGACTATTAAAAAGGGCACTAGCCATTCCAATTTCCAATCGAATGAGCCCTTTTCGAAGTTTCTAGGATAACTCCTTTGATACGAAGTGCCCTGGTATGAAAAAAAAAATACATTGTGCCAACATCGTTCTTTACTTAGGCAGTGCGAATGCGCTGCCTGTGATTCTAAATATATAAGTTTCATTTAGTTCAGTCTTACGATTAAAGGCTACGAGCCTGAAAAAAGTTGCCTGATTTTCGATAAAAGGGGGAAATACCCTGAAAAGTATTAGAATCTTAATGAAAATCACACCATCAGATTCGCGTATCAGAAAACCTAACTGTAATGGTTTCAAGCTCCTATCTGCAAAACTGGAGAATTTTGTAGAAAACAGATTTCTGCAGTCTCGACTCAATGAAATTTAATTTCGCTTATGATTCATTGGATAAGAATATTGAAATGATCTTAAAAAGTGGATGACTGGAAGGAACCATAAGAATCGAATTATTGTTTTGCACCATATTAGATGGTTATGTAGCTTGATTATGCACCCTATTAGCTACGTTTTCTTAGAAAAACTCAATTAGCAAAAAAAAATAGCTAAGATCTTGACCGAAAACGATCTTTGACAGGAATTAAATAAAAAAACAAGTTTTTTTTAACTGAAAGTAAGGAACAACGATAAAACTTAAAACGAACATAAATTATCCCGTATATGAAAGGGGCTGTCCCCTCATCAACGCCTCGCTCTCTACGCTGAAGTTTGACTTTCTAACAACTCTATTTTTTTAAACAGTAAAAAACTTTAGCGTAAAGAGCGAGGCGTTGAGGAGGGGACAGCCCCTTTCATATAAGGATTAATTTCTGTTCGTTTTAAGTTTTAACGTCGTTCCTTACTTTCAGTTAAAAAAAAACTTGTTTTTTTTTTATTTAATCTCAAAAGGAAGTAACTCAGGAAGTACTGAGTATGTTAAGTTCAACTTTCATATAATGATAAGGGGGATGATTAAAAAGACAATATTTGCATGTTACCACTACAAATATAACTACTACCACTACTACTACCACACTGTGAGCCCTTTGGAGGTAATTGGAGACCAAAATACCATTCAAAAACTCATGACCAACAGTGTCCACTGGACTTGCAGGCGAGTGGGAGACCAATGTTGTTCATATTTTACGGGCTTTGCCTGCTGGGATTTGTTTAAAAAAAAAAAATCAAATCTAGAAATTAAAATAAAATTTTCAAAATAAATTGAAAAAGTTTAATTATTCAATTATTTCATAAATTTAGATATAAAACATATTCAATTAATCAATAAACAAATTAAAGCGCCGAATTTTCCAATTATTTAAGAGAAAAAGCTTCATAGTAAACTGTCAATTAAAATTTTTATTTTAAAACATTCATTTTCTCAACTTGATTGTGGATACAAATTCTGTTAAGGCTAGAAATTAAGGAGTTTAGTGAATATATCACGAAAGCCCTCACTATTTCTCTTCATGGTGTCTTGTGTAGGATTATACTTTGGCTAGAGGATAGCCATTATACTTTGGCCTCAATTATAAAAAAAAGAAGCTAATTTCAGTTATTAAAAAAACAACCGTGTTTTTGTTTCATTAACCTCGATCTACAGGGTATAGGTGGCCTTTTTTTTGTTAGAGATTGGCCCCCAAATTTGGGTACTTGATACCCTGCAGCTAAGGCTTTAGTGATAAGTACACCATTTTGTGTAGCATGGATTTCTTTTGAGATTGTTTATTACTCACTATTGGTATTATAGTAGGTCAGACCAAAATTTTGCCTGATAAATCAATCCAATATTTCTGTATGCTGTTCAGTAACTTTGTGGTTATTAAAAAAGTATTTATTTTTATGCTTATGTTATTAAGATAATTTTAATTGTATACTGAAAGTTACCGATATCACAGCTGGTGTAAGACAATGAAAAGCGTTATAGATTAATTTGTTGTTGTCATGCTGCGTACTCACTTTTAACTAATAAATCAACATTCTTGTTTTTTATACTGGGTTTTTGTGTTTTCTGTAAAGCGCTAGTTTTATATAACCCTACAAACATAGGGAAATATGATTATTTGGTTTATTTGTACTAGCTTTATTGATATATGTTAGAGAGACTGTAAAGCAGTAATTTTTGTTTGTTTTAAGTTTCAACTTTGCTCTTTACTTCCCTCAAAAACTTTATTTTTTAAAATTAAACTATTGCTCAGGGACCGAAATGCTGATACAGGGCAGAAACACGTTTGTTGCTTAATATTTTGTTATGCCATAAAAAAATAAAAAGATCGAAATCAAGAGTGACCAAAGGAAGAAAAAACACTTTCAATTCCTGATAAACATCAAGTCACTATGAATAATCTTGTTCCAAGAAAGATATTTCGACACTTCCTAAACTGAATTAGCAGTCTAGCCTATAAGATCACAGAATTTAGTACAATAATGTCAGTTTATGTAGGATTTTTGAACACATAAAACCTCGTTTTGAGAGTAAAAAAAAAGACCTACGTAAGAATTTTACTTTATTTTAAGAGCAAGTTTTAAATGTTGAGCATTCCCATGCCCAAGGGTACTTAAGGGGTTAAATGGGTCTCACATCGCCCTCCATTTTGTTTCGGTCCTTAAGACACAAGACCCTTTACAATTCGCGGAAACATGATATTGGGCGGGAAATTCAAACGAAAATTCTCATCAAGATAGTGTTGCAGTGAGTTTATATCAACTTGATAATACTCAACTGACGCCAAAGCTTTGAAATTCAAATAATAGAAAGTTGCAAAGTATTCGTAGCTTATATAAAATAAAATTTAACTATTAATGCCAGCAAGCGAAACAAAGGCACAAAGCATTTATTAATCGGCAAACTATATTGAGTTTAGGCGAAAACTAAAACACCAGTACATAAGCTTTCATAAAGTAACTGTTTAAAGCTTTTACATAAATTATCCCATGTATGAAGGAAGTGTAACGACCTGTTTAAAAATGGTAATTTGATTGCATGAACGAAACTGTCAGATTTTTGATCATATCAAATTGCTATGACTTTTAAGTTGTCCACATTACTTTTTACAACTTAATTTACATCTTTTTGACCCAGTAAAACTGAGGAATGAATTTAATTAAAAAAAATTTATCTTCACTGAAGGTGCAAATCAAAGAAAATTCCAATTTAGGAGAAAAGTATCCATTGTCAATAAAATGGGGGGACTATAATGTTGGGAGGGTTTGTTCTCATATAGAGAGAAAATCAGACCAGTTCATCAAATGGCCAAAAATGTATTTTCACTGAAGGTGGAAATCAAAGGAATTTTCAATTTAGGAGAGAAGTATCCATTACCAATGAAATGGGGGCCGGGGGACAACTAACATGTAAAAAAAATTAGGCAGGTGGCATTTTCGTTGTTATTTCTATTTTTCAGTGGAAGAATGGATTTTTTTTATATACTTAGATTACCAAAAAAAATGTCTCAGAATCTAGAAGGGGAGGGAAGAAAATCTTAGATGAGTCACTGTCCTGTGCCCTAATTGATTCAATTGCCAGTAAGTCATAAAAATGTCTAGAAGGAGGAGGTGAAAATTATAGATGGGTGTTCCCCTCCCTCTATTGACACCACTGCCTGTTAGTCTCAATCACAGTTTATAGAATTATAGAATCTATAAACTGTGGTCTCAATAATTAAATTGATAAGCAAAGAGATTGAATAGAAATAGCCAAACAGTGCGTGGTAACGAACTGTAAGTAAGGAACGACTCGGCTCAATAGTAACCGAAACTCTAAAAAACGGAATTTTTATACCATTAAATACATCAACAGAATTGGATTTTTATTTTGATATCAAATATATAAAATTTATCAAGTTTAGTTTTACCCATCAAAAGTTGCGAGCCTGAGAAAATTTGCTGTATTTTCGAAGAAAGGAGGAAACACCCCCTAGAAGTCATATAATTTAATGAAAATCAAATGATCAGGTTCACCGTATCAGAGAACCATATTGCAGAAGTTTCAAGCTCCTATGTGCAAAAATGTGGAATTTTGCTTTTCTTTGCCAGAAGAAAGATCACGGGTGCATGTTTATTTGTTTTTTCCAGGGGTGAGCGTATCGACCCAGTAGTCCTAGAATATTGCGAGAGGGCTCATTCGAAAGTAAATTAAAAGATCTAGTACTCTTTTTAAGTGACCAAAAAGAGGAGCGAAACTAGGCCCCCTCCCAAGCTGATTTTTTCCTCAAAGTCACCCAATCAAAATTTTGAGACACCCTTTTTGTTCAGAATAGTCGAAAAATCTAATAACTATGTCTTTGAGGATGAATTAATCCCCCACAGGCCCTGGGGGTAGGGTTACAAGTTATAAACTTTGCCCATTGTTGACACATAGTATCTGTTATTGCGAAGTATACAGACGTTTCCAGGGGGAGTTTATCTGGTGGGGGGTCGGGGGAGGATGCTACGTTGGAGGATCTTCCCATGGAGGAAGATTTCATGAAGGAAAGGAATTTTCCATGAAGGGGGTGCACGATTTTCCAGCATTGTTTAAAAAACGATCAGAAATTAATTAAAAAAAAAATTAACTTAAATTAAGAAGCGACATTTACTTTTTTCAAAAGAGCCATTTATTCTAAATAAACGGCCTTTGTGATTCAGGGGTCATTCTTAAAGAATTGGAAAAAATCTAACTTCAGCGTAAAGAGCGAGGTATTGACAACGGGGGCGAACCCCCTCATATACGTAATAATTTCTGTTTGTTTAAGTTTTAATGTTTCTCCTTACTTTCAGTTGAAAAAAACTTTTTTTTTATTTGTTTAATTTTACATAGCACATTCACAAAAACTATCACCAGTAGGGAGGAAATCAACCAATTTCATAAAATTTAGAATCTATTTGCATGACTGAAACCTTTGGATCCTTGACTATATTAAACAGCTATGACTTTTAAATTGTCCATATCTGTTTTAACAACATTATTTGCATCTTTTTGACACATAAAGCTAGAATGCTTATATCCTTGACCATAAATTTAGCTCAATTAAAAGTACAAAGAATAGCATTAAAGGAATAAAAAATTATTTATTTTCTTATTTAGTAAAATTTTGTTTAGTTTTGTTTTGGCTTTCTCAGCATTAACTTATTTTTAACGGAGCGTTTTAACTAACAGTCGAAGCCTTCAATAGTGTTCGGCGATATTGTCAAATATCGAAATATCGATATTTGAATTTCGATATCTCGATATTTCGATAACGATATTGACAAGGCCCAAGTAGGAAAGAACTAGTAGACCTAAAAACGTTTATTTGTACTAATTTTTACTTCAGTATTGAGAAGAAACAAACAAAACTACAATCATATACATGTGATGAATGCATCCAAAAAGCCGTGAAGGGGGGGGGGGACACATTATTGTCCAAGGAATAAAAGCATGTCTATATTATCTCCCTTTAGGCGGTTTCGCCTCTCGCTAATCAGCTGAACAGCTTTCGAAAATACCCTCTCTGAAGGGGCACTAGTTGCTGGAACACAAAGCAACATCAGACCAACTTCTGTGAGGACCTTCCTAGACTGGTAATGTGTCTTTCACCACACTAAGGGGTCAGCAGTACGAGCCATGGGGTTCTCACGATTGTAGCTTGTTATATTGAGGATGCCCTCTGCAGCAGCTGTCGTTGAACTGTTCCCTTCTGTAGCACCGACGAGCTCATCATGGGCTCCCCATAGGCCGCCTAAGTTGTTGGATGAAGCCATTGCTTCAGTTATTCCGGCTGTGTCCACTGAAGTAGATAGGAAATCAAGCTCTCTTGCAATCCTTGCTTCTATAGAAGAAACGGCATCCTGAGATATATATCCGTATGCTTTCCGGAACCGTGGGTCGAGATACGTAGCCACTGCTATAGGCGTCACTTGCTCAAGTCCCTGAAACCGATCTTTCATGTGGCAGATCAAACGTAAACGTAGCTGTTCGGCTGCGGGAGTATCGCAAGTTTCACTCGAAATGGAGTTTAGATGGCGGATCAAGATCTTTGTCAGCGGCAGGACCTTCGAAATCGTTGGGTACTTTTCCGCCGAGACTTCAACTGTGACTTCATCGAAAGGGGGAAGCAAGACTATGATAATCCTGAGACTGTCCCATTCGTCTTCCATAAAAAGAAGCTCAAGCTGTCCAAGCATGGCAAGCAAACTAGAAACTGCATCCTTAAAATCAAGGAAGCTTTTGACCTTCACAAGAAGTGAGTTCCACCTAGTGGCAACATCAGCTTGGAGTTTCTTTGAGATGACTTTTCCATTACGCAACTGGTGGCTTCTGAGATTGTCCGCTGCTATGACACTTCGATGAAAGTAGTTAACGACATCTCGGCATTTCGAACGTAGCGGATTGAAGCCTGGAGCCTCGTCTAGTGCAGCACGAACGACAAGGTTTAGCGTGTGTGTAAAGGACAATACATGCCCCAAGCCGGATTTCAGTTCGTTGGCGGCATCGTTAACTGCTTTCTTGATCTTGCTCGCATTATCTGTGACAATGGCCACAACGTTTTCTTTTGTTTTTCATTCTTCTGCTACTTCCTGCGAAAGTCTCTTGAGAATTTCTGCTGTGTGACGCTCTTCGATTTTCTTTGTACTGATCACCCTGCTGTGCATCTTGAATTCATGAATAAAATGGACTGTAACGGCCATATAACCCTCTGTAGACCGTGATGTCCATGCATCAGTAGTAAGAGCAACATAGTGTGCTTTTCCAAGCAGGATGGAGAATTTTTCTTTTTCTCGCTGATAGTAAGTTGGGAGCAAGTCTCTCGTTATAGATTCAACACTCGGTAATGTTTAGCTGGGATTTAGAGCTCTACAGAACTGCTGAAAGCCAGTATTCTTGACCAATGAAAGAGGATGCATGTCATTTGTGATCATGCTGACCAGTAGATGATCATATTGTTTTTTTCCGAGGACATAGACTTATTATGCAAGGGCTGAGCAGACTCTGAAACATTGACTTGTTTTTGTTCACTGGAACTTATGTTCACTTAAGTTTTGTCCTCTATTTCTGAGTCTGTATTCGAGTTTGGCTCCTCTTTAGTACTGTTAGCAGGTCTTTTTCTTCCAGGGACCGGCTGCTTCTCCATTTCGGTGAACTCCTTCTTGTGATTGTTTTTTAGGTGGGATCGGAGATTTGTGGTGTTACCGGCTGTCATGACGCTTAATTTGCAGACTAGGCAGACAGCAGACTTGGCGTCTACTTTCCGGAAGTACTTCCACAGAGGACTGCACATTTTCTAGATCTGCGATCTAGATATTTATAGATATATATGAGATATTTAGGAAATAAACATACCATTTGACTCAGTGTTTACCATAATGCTGTATTGCAATGTAGCCATCATTTCCAGTGGAAACTCATCTTCTAGATTCTATAAATCAAGCTTTTTGAGGATAAAAAGGGATTCAAGGGTGGGCTGCAGGCTTGTAGGTGAGGTGGCCTTGACCCTGAACTCCAAGTAAGCAAAAAAAAAAAACTGAAAATAAGGTTTTTCTAGCTAAGAATCTGGAAATTTCAGACTTTTTTCGATTTCTGGAATTAATTTCCACCAAAAAAAATTGTTATATATGGATAGAGGATTGAATTCTAAATTGAATGGTATGTTCGTTTCCTAGCTATCTCATTATGGTCCTACATTTCAAATACACAATTTTTATCAGGGGTAACTAACCTGCAGCTATACCCATCAGTGTTAGCAGTGGCAAAAACTTATAGGTGCAAGCTCTAGGCTAAATGAGATGCAGCAATAGTCAGCATTACAAGGAAACACAACTAGAGGAGACTTAAGAGAAGGATAAGCACAAAGGTGTCACTCCAAAAACATACAGCTTACCTTTGTACTTTCGTAACACTGTCTTGGCAATCAAATTCGTAACAAAACCTACTGATCTTTGCTCCTCGCAACCAACTGACCAACTGAATGAATGAAATTGCAAATGGGAATGGTGTAACTCACCAACTTCCTGTTGGCACATTGCTTTTGATTTGACGCTTGTCTTTCAGTGCCGCGAAAAGTAAAATATCGAAATATCGATATTTGGTTTCCGATATTCGATATTTCGGTCGATATATCGATAAATATCGTATCGTATCGAATATCGCCGAACACTAGCCTTCAACTTTTTGTGTGAGTTTCTATATCTTTTTGTCAATAATAGGTAAGATTGTAACAGAAATTATTACCCATACGAAGGAAGTTGTCCCCGCTTCAATATCCTGCCCTATACGAAAGTTTGACGTTTTGTTTCAATCATTTAGGAATGACCCCTGAAACACAAGATTCGTTTAATTAGAATACAAAGATTTTTTTAAGTTGTAAAAACAACTTTAGCGTAAAGTACGAGGTATTGAAGAGGGGCAATCTATTAAGCGTAATAATTTTTGTTCCTGCAAGTTTTAATGCTGTTCCTTACTTTCAGTAGAAAAACTTGCTTTTATTTATTTAATTTCCGATCGATTTTTTAATAATACCGGGAATTCCAGTTCCCCTTCCATGGAAAATACCTTCCCCGACAGAAAATATCTCCGTAAAGATCTCTTCCCACAACCCCCCTCACTCTCCGCCGAAAGGTATCCATATACTTCCCAATAACCAATACTATATGTGAACACTGGGCAGTTCAAAGCGTGTACCCCTTCTCTGGAGGGCTGTGGGAGATCAAGGCATCCTCAAAGACCTAGTTATTGGATTTTTCGTCTATGTTCGACAAAATCGCTATATTGTTGACCACTTAAAAAGGGTACTAGAACTTTTGTTTTCCGATCAAATGAGCCCTCTCTGAATCTTCCAGGATAACTGGGTCAAAACGATCACCCTTGTGGGGGGGGTAATAATAATAAACATGCTAACTCTAAACCGAAACTCTAAAAAACAAAATTTTGATATTAACAGATATACAAAAAGATTTGGCTTGTTATGCCATGCCATATATATAAGATACATTAACTTTAGTTTTGCCTGATCAAACAGTTCGTGGTAACGAACTGTAAGTAAGGAGCGACCCTGCTCAATGGTAACCAAAACTGTAGAAAAAGGATTTTTGATACCAATAGATACATCAAAAGAATCACATTTTAATGCTAATTTCAAATACATAAGTTTCATCAATTTTAGTCCTACTTATCAAAAGTTACGCGCCTGAGAAAATTTGGCTGATTTTCAAAAAAAAGGGGAAAGACACCCTAAAAATTATAAAACCTTAATGAAAATCACACCATCATATTCAGCGTATCAGAGAACCCTACTGGGGAGGTTTCAAGCTCTTATCTACAAAAATGTGGAATTTTGCATTTTTTTTGCCAGAAGAAAGATCACGGATGCGTGTTTATTTGTCCCACTAAAGAATTGTGGCTCACACTTGTTGCAATAATAACTGTAAGGCTAGCCTATATCAATAAAAATTATTGAATTTAAAACAAAACAACTAAAACTCTCTTATGACTTCTCATTAACTCTAAGGTCAAAGAGGAAACCCTGGCTTTTAAGGAAACTAACTAAAGAATATACTTACTGTAAGAAACAGTTGCAGTCCTCGATTCTTTCTCAATATTAAATAAAAAAAACAAGTTTTTTAAACTGAATGTAAGGAGCGACATTAAAACTTAAAACGAACAGAAATTATTCCGTATATGAAAGGGACTGTCCCCTCCTCAACGCCTAGCTCTTTACGCTAAAATTTTTTATTGTTTTAAAAAATAAAGTTTTGAGACATAGTCAAAATTTAGCTTAAAGAGCGAGGCGGTGAGGAGGGGGCAGCCCCTTTCATATACGGAATAATTTCTGTTCGTTTTAAGTTTTAATGTCGCTCCTTACTTTCAGTTTAAAAAACTTGTTTTTTTTATTTAATTTCTGATCGTTTTTTAGTTAATGCAGCTTTTATTTTGGCTCGCCGTCATTGAATAAGTAAACAAAATTTGCATAAAAATTTCACTTTTCTTTTGCTAAATGGCTGTCTCTAAATTTGGTTCTGACGTAATTTACAAATTAACTTACGTAACGAACTTCTATATTCGTATATTTTTCTTCTGGCAAAAAAAACAAAGTTGCAGATTTTTGCAGATATGAGCTTGAAACCTATGTTATAGGGTTTTCTGATACGCTGAATCTGACAGTGATTTTCATTAAAATTTTTTCACTTTTAGGGGATGTTTCCCCCTATTTAAAAAATCAGGTAAGTTTTCTCAGGCTCGTAGCCTTTGATGAGTAATACTAAACTTAACAAAATTTATATCTTTAGAATCAGCATTATAAGCCCATTCTTTTGATACATTTATTGACATCAAAGTTCTGTTTTTAAAAGTTTCGCTTACTATTGAGCCGTATCGCTTGTTTTTTTTATTGTTTTTTTTTTATTACGTTTATGTTATTACGTATATGAAGGGGTTCTCCCCTTATGCATTACCACGCTCTTTACGTTAAAAGTTAAAAAAAAATTTAATTCACACACCCCTGAAAGTAGAAAGGCCTCATGAGCTCGTGACGGGAGTCCATATATGTGCATAGAGTCCCTAGGGAGAACACATGTGCTGTCAGTCCCAATCCCACACCATATCTGGGCATGGAATCCCCAGGGAGAACAGGTTTCCGAGAAATTGATTGCGTAACCTAGCCTAACCTCATGATCTCGTGACGGGGGCACCATATACGGGCATAGACTCCTTAGGGGAAAATGGATTTCTGAGAAATTGATTGCGTAATCGAAGGGGAAGTGAATTTCCGAGAACTTGATTGCGTAATCGATTGGGAATTTTATTGATCTAGGACTCATGACGGGGCTCCATATATAGGCATAGAATACTGAACGAACACCATGATGTCATCTACAATTGACTCTAACATCCCCTTTCGTGAATCAATAATTCCCCTTAGAAACAAAAAATTAATTCCCCTCTCGTAGATCAATAGTTCCCCTTAGAAAAAACAAATTAATTCCCCTTTCTTGAATCAATAATTCCCCTTAGAAACAACAAATTAATTCCCCTTTCGTGAATCAATAATTCCCCTTAGAAACAACAAATTAATTCCCCTTTCGTAAATCCATAATTCCCCTTAGAAACAACAAATTAATTCCCCTTTCGTAACACGTTTCCGAGAAATTCGTGTTCATCCAGGAGAATTGACTCCGGGCGAATGTTTTGATATTAGATATGAAGAGATTAACGCGGGAAAGGGTTTCCTAGGAATGTCAAATGTGACAGCGCAGGGATGTCAAAACAAAGGAAACACGCTGAAATTACGTTTAGAGATTATTTGGGCGAAACCGTTTTAGGAATTTTAGGGATTATAGTTAAACTAAGAGATTACATTTTGACATCGTTTGACAATTTACTAAATTTTTAAGGTTTTCTTTAGTTTCAAAATGTTTTTGTCAGTCACCATCTTTAATCATTCACAAACAATACTGAACAAAACCAATTTCCACTGTATATCGACATTAAATTATTAAGAAGGCTATCATTTCTTTGAAATACACATTTACATTTTTAATTTTCATGTTTTTTATTTTATATTTATGAATAATTTAAACACAACTTCAACTAGTTATTTTTTTTGTTCGGCATAGATGAAAGGTCCAATACCTCTGTTAAACTAAGAGATTACATTTTGATATTGTTTGACAATTTACTAAATTTTAAGGTTTTCTTTAGTTTGAAAATGTTTTTGTTAGTCACCATCTTTAATCATTCACAAAAAATACTGAAGAAAACCAGTTTCTACTGTTTATTAAAATTAAATTATTAAGAAGTCTATTATTTCTTTGAAACACGCATTTACATTTTTAATTTTCATGTTTTTGATTTTATATTGATGAAAAATTTAAACACAACTTCAACTAATTACTTTTTTTTCGGCAAAGATGAAAGGTCCAATACCTCAGTTAAACTAAGAGGTTGAATTTTGACATCGTTTGACAATTTACTAAATTTTAAGGTTTTCTTTAGTTTCAAAATGTTTTTGTCAATCACCATCTTTAATCATTCACAAACAATACTGAAGAAAACCAATTTCCACTGTTTATCGACATTAAATTATTAAAAAGGCTATTATTTCTTTGAAATACGCATTTACATTTTTAATTTCATGTTTTTGATTTTATATTGATGAAGAATTTAAACACAACTTCAACTAGTTATTTTTTTTTGTTCGGCATAGATGAAAGGTCCAATACCTCAGTTAAACTAAGAGATTACATTTTGACATCGTTTGACAATTTACTAAATTTTAAGGTTTTCTTTAGTTTCAAAATATTTTTGTCAGTCACCATCTTTAGTCATTCACAAACAATACTGAAGAAAACCAATTTCCACTGTTTATCGACATTAAATTATAAAGAAGGCTATTATTTCTTTGAAATACGCATTTACATTTTTAATTTTCATGTTTTTGATTTTATTTTGATGAAGAATTTAAGCACAACTTCAACTAGTTATTTTTTTTTTGTTCGGCATGGATGAAAGGTCCAATACCTCAGTTAAACTAAGAGGTTACATTTTGACATCGTTTGACAATTTACTAAATTTTTAAGGTTTTCTTTAGTTTCAAAATGTTTTTGTCAGTCACCATCTTTAATCATTCACAAACAATACTGAAGAAAACCAATTTCCACTGTTTATCGACATTAAAGTATTAAGAAGGCTGTTATTTCTTATAAATACGCATTTACATTTTTAATTATCATGTTTTTGATTTTATATTGATGAAGAATTTAAACAAAACTTCAACTAGTTATTTTTTTGTTTGGTATAGATGAAAGGTCCAATACCTTAGTTAAACTAAGAGGTTAAATTTTGACATCGTTTGACAATTTACTAAATTTTAAGGTTTTTAGTTTCAAAATGTTTTTGTCAGTCACCATCTTTAATCATTCACAAACAATACTGAAGAAAACCAATTTCAAATGCTTATCGACATTAAATTATTTAGAAGGCTATTATTTCATTGTAATACGCATTTACATTTTTAATTTTCATGTTTTTGATTTTATATTGATGAATAGTTTAAACACAGCTTCAACTAGTTATTTTTTTTCGGCATAGATTAAAGGTCCAATACCTCAGTTAAACTAAGAGGTAACATTTTGATATTGTTTGACAATTTAATAAATTTTAAGATTTTCTTTAGTTTCAAAATGTTTTTGTCAGTCACCATCTTTAGTCATTCACAAACAATACTGAAGAAAACCAATTTCCACTGTTTATCGACATTAAATTATTAAGAAGGCTATTATTTCTTTGAAATACGCATTTACATTTTTAATTTTCATGTTTTTGATTTTATATTGATGAAGAATTTAAGCCCAACTTCAACTAGTTATTTTTTTTTGTTCGGCACAGATGAAAGGTCCAATACCTCAGTTAAACTAAGAGATTATATTTTGATATTGTTTGACAATTTACTAAATTTTAAGGTTTTCTTTAGTTTCAAAATGTTTTTTTCACTCACCATCTTTAATCATTCACAAAAAATACTGAAGAAAACCAATTTCCTCTGTTTATCGACATTAAATTATTTAGAAGGCTATTATTTCTTTGAAATACGCATTTACATTTTTAATTTTCATGTTTTGATTTTATATTGATGAAGAGTTTAAACACAACTTCAACTAGTTATTTTTTTTTCGGCATAGATGAAAGGTCCAATACCTCAGTTAAACTAAGAGGTTACATTTTGATATTGTTTGACAATTTACTAAATTTTAAGGTTTTCTTTAGTTTCAAAATGTTTTTGTCAGTCATCATCTTTAGTCATTCACAAACAATACTGAAGAAAACCAATTTCCACTGTTTATCGTCATTAAATTATTAAGAAGGCTATTATTTCTTTTAAATACGCATTTACATTTTTAATTTTCATGTTTTTGATTTTATATTGATGAAGAATTTAAGCCCAACTTCAACTAGTTATTTTTTTTTGTTCGGCACAGATGAAAGGTCCAATACCTCAGTTAAACTAAGAGATTACATTTTGATATTGTTTGACAATTTACTAAATTTTAAGGTTTTCTTTAGTTTCAAAATATTTTTGTCAGTCACCATCTTTAGTCATTCACAAACATTACTGAAGAAAACCAATTTCCACTGTTTATCGACATTAAATTATTAAGAAGGCTATTATTTCTTTGAAATACGCATTTACATTTTTAATTTTCATGTTTTTGATTTTATATTGATGAAGAATTTAAGCACAACTTCAACTAGTTATTTTTTTTGTTCGGCATATATGAAAGGTCCAATACCTCAGTTAAACTAAGAGATTATATTTTGATATTGTTTGACAATTTACTACATTTTAAGGTTTTCTTTAGTTTCAAAATATTTTTGTCAGTCACCATCTTGAATCATTCACAAACAATACTGAAGAAAACCAATTTCCACTGTTTAGCGACATTAAATTATTAAGAAGGCTATTATTTCCTTTAAATACGCATTTACATTTTTAATTTTCATGTTTTTGATTTTATATTAACGAGTAAATGAGACACCGCTTCAATTATTTATTTTTTTTTATTCGGTATAGATGAAATGTGTAATACCTCAGTTAAACCAATAGGTTAAATTTTTTTATTGTTTTACAATTTGCTAAATTTTAAGTTTTTTTTATTTTCAAATTGTTTTTGTCACTCACCATCTTTAATCATTCACAAACAATACTGAAGAAAACCAATTTCCACTGTTTATCGACATTAAATTATTAAGAAGGCTATTATTTATTTGAAATACGCATTTACATTTTTAATTTTCATGTTTTTGATTTTTATATTGATGAAGAATTTAAGCACAACTTCAACTAGTTATTTTTTTTTTGTTCGGCATATATGAAAGGTCCAATATCTCAGTTAAACTAAGAGATTACATCTTAATATTGTTTGACAATTTAATAAATTTTAAGGTTTTCTTTAGTTTCGCTATGATTTTGTCACTCACCATCTTTAATCATTCAGAAACAATACTGAAGAAAACCAATTTCCACTGTTTATCGACATTAAATTATTAAGAAGGCTATTATTTCCTTTAAATACGCATTTACATTTTTAATTTTCATGTTTTTGATTTTATATTGATGAAGAATTTAAGCCCAACTTCAACTAGTTATTTTTTTTTGTTCGGCACAGATGAAAGGTCCAATACCTCAGTTAAAATAAGAGATTACATTTTGATATTGTTTGACAATTTACTAAATTTTAAAGTTTTATTTATTGTGAAAATGTTTTTGTCAGTCACCATCTTTAATCATTCAGAAACAATACTGAAGAAAACCGATTTCCACTGTTTATCGACATTAAATTATTAAAAAGGCTATTATTTCTTTTAAATACGCATTTACATTTTTAATTTTCATGTTTTTGATTTTTATATTGATGAAGAATTTAGGCACAACTTCAACTAGTATTTTTTTTTTGTTCAGCATAGATGAAAGGTCCAATACCTCAGTTAAACTAAGAGATTACATTTTGACATCGTTTGACAATTTACTAAATTTTAAGGTTTTCTTTAGTTTCAAAATATTTTTGTCAGTCACCATCTTTAGTCATTCACAAACAATACTGAAGAAAACCAATTTCCACTGTTTATCGACATTAAATTATTAAGAAGGCTATTATTTCTTTGAAATACGCATTTGCATTTTTAATTTTCATGTTTTTGATTTTATATTGATGAAGAATTTAAACACAACTTCAACTAGTTATTTTTTTTTGTTCTGCATAGATGAAAGGTCCAATACCTCAGTTAAACTAAGAGATTACATTTTGATATTGTTTGACAATTTACTAAATTTTAAGGTTTTCTTTAGTTTCAAAATGTTTTTGTCAGTCACCATCTTTAATCATTCACAAACAATACTGAAGAAAACCAATTTCCACTGTTTATCGACATTAAATTATTAAGAAGCCTATTATTTCTTTGAAATACGCATTTACATTTTTAATTTTCATGTTTTTGATTTTATATTGATGAAGAATTTAAACACAACTTCAACTAGTTATTTTTTTTTTGTTCGGCATGGATGAAAGGTCCAATACCTCAGTTAAACTAAGAGGTTACATTTTGATATTGTTTAACAATTTACTAAATTTTAAGATTTTCTTTAGTTTCAAAATGTTTTGTCACTCACCATCTTTAATCATTCAGAAACAATACTGAAGAAAACCAATTTACACTGTTTATCGACATTAAATTATTAAGAAGGCTATTATTTCTTTGAAATACACATTTACATTTTTAATTTTCATTTTTTTGATTTTATATTGACGAAGAATTTAAACACAACTTCAACTAGTTATTTTTTTTTGTTCGGCATAGATGCAAGGTCCAATACCTCAGTTAAACTAAGAGGTTACATTTTGATATTGTTTGAAAAATTACTAAATTTTTAAGGTTTTCTTTGGTTTCAAAATGTTTTTGTCAGTCACCATCTTTAATCATTCACAAACAACACTGAAGAAAACCAATTTCCACTGTTTATCGACATTAAAGTATTAAGAAGGCTGTTATTTCTTATAAATACGCATTTACATTTTTAATTTTCATGTTTTTGATTTTATATTGATGAAGAATTTAAACACAACTTCAACTAGTTATTTTTTTTTTGTTCGGCATATATGAAAGGTCCAATACCTCAGTTAAACTAAGAGATTACATTTTGATATTGTTTGACAATTTACTAAATTTTAAGGTTTTCTTTAGTTTCAAAATGTTTTTGTCAGTCACCATCTTTAGTCATTCACAAACAATACTGAAGAAAACCAATTTCCACTGTTTATCGACATTAAATTATTAAGAAGGCTATTATTTCTTTTAAATACGGATTTACATTTTTAATTTTCATGTTTATGATTTTATATTGATGAAGAATTTAAGCCCAACTTCAACTAGTTATTTTTTTTTGTTCGGCAAAGATGAAAGGTCCAATACCTCAGTTAAACTAAGAGATTACATTTTGATATTGTTTGACAATTTACTAAATTTCAAGGTTTTCTTTAGTTTCAAAATGTTTTTGTCAATCACCATCTTTAATCATTCACAAGCAATACTGAAGAAAACAAATTTCCACTGTTTATTAACAATAAATTATAAAAAAGTCTGTTACTTCATTGGAATAAGCCTTTACTTATTTAAATTCTCTGTTTTGATTTTAAGTCTATGAAGAATTTAGACGAAGTTTGAATTAGTTTTTTTTTGTTCGACATATATGAAAGTTACCACACATTAGTTATGATAAGAGATTACATTTTGATATTTTTTGACAATTTACTAAATTTTAAGGTTTTTTTTAGTTTCACAATGTTTTTGTCAGTCACCATGTTTAGTCATTCACAAACAATACTGAAGAAAACTAATTTACACTATTTATCGACATTAAATTATTAAGAAGGCTATTATTTCTTTGAAATACGCATTTGAATTTTTAATTTTCATGTTTTTGATTTTATATTGATGAAGAATTTAAGCCCAACTTCAACTAGTTATTTTTTTTTGTTCGGCACAGATGAAAGGTCCAATACCTCAGTTAAACTAAGAGATTACATTTTGACATCGTTTGACAATTTACTAAATTTTAAGGTTTTCTTTAGTTTCAAAATATTTTTGTCAGTCACCATCTTTAATCATTCACAAACAATACTGAAAAAAACGAATTTCCACTGTTTATCGACATTAAATTATTAAGAAGGCTTTTATTTCTTTGAAATACGCATTTACATTTTTAATTTTCATGTTTTTGATTTTATATTGACGAGGAATTTAAACACAACTTCAACTAGTTATTTTTTTTTGTTCGGCATAGATGAAAGGTCCAATACCTCAGTTAAACTAAGAGATTATATTTTGACATTGTTTGACAATTTACTAAATTTTAAGGTTTTCTTTAGTATCAAAATGTTTTTGTCAGTCACCATCTTTAATCATTCACAAACAATACTGAAGAAAACCAATTTCCACTGTTTATCGACATTAAATTATTAAGAAGCCTATTATTTCTTTGAAATACGCATTTACATTTTTAATTTTCATGTTTTTGATTTTATATTGATGAAGAATTTAAACACAACTTCAACCAGTTATTTTTTTTTGTTCGGCATAGATGAAAGGTCCAATATCTCAGTTAAACTAAGAGATTACATTTTGATATTGTTTGACAATTTACTAAATTTTAAGATTTTCTTTAGTTTCAAAATGTTTTGTCACTCACCATCTTTAATCATTCACAAACAATACTGAAGAAAACCAATTTCCACTGTTTATCAACATTAAATTATTAAGAAGGCTATTATTTCTTTGAAATACGCATTTACATTTTTTATTTTCATGTTTTTGATTTTTATATTGATGAAGAATTTAAGCACAACTTCAACTAGTTATTTTTTTTTGTTCGGCATAGATGAAGGGTCCAATACCTCAGTCAAACTAAGAGATTAAATTTTGATGTTGTTTGACAGTTTACTACATTCCAAGGTGTTCTTTAGTTTGAAAATGTTTTTGTCAGTCACCATCTTTAATCATTCACAAACAATACTGAATAAAACAAATTTCTTCTGTTTATCGACATTAAATTATTAAGAAGGCTATTATTTCTTTGAAATACGCATTTACATTTTTAATTTTCATGTTTTTGATTTTATATTGATGAAGAATTTAAGCACAACTTCAACTAGTTGTTTTTTTTGTTCGGCATAGATGAAAGGTCCAATACGTCAGTTAAACTAAGAGATTACATTTTGATATTGCTTGAGAATTTACTAAATTTTAAGGTTTTCTTTAGTTTCAAAATGTTTTTGTCAGTCACCATCTTTAATCATTCACAAACAATACTGAAGAAAACCAATTTTCACTGTTTATCGACATTAAATTATTTAAGAGGCTTTTATTTCTTTGAAATATGCATTTACATTTTGAATTTTCATTTTTTTAATTTTCTATTGATGAAGAATTTAAGCATAACTTTAACTAATAAATTTTTTTTGTTCAGCATATATGAAAGGTCCAATAACTCAGTTAAACTAAGAGATTACATTCTGACATCGTTTGACAATTTACTAAATTTTAAGGTTCTCTTTAGTTTCAAAATGTTTTTGTCAGTCACCATGTTTAATCATTCACAAACAATACTGAAGAAAACCAATTTCCACTGCTTATCGACATTAAATTATTAAGAAGGCTATTATTTCTTTGAAATACGCATTTACATTTTTAATTTTCATGTTTTTGATTTTATATTGATGAAGAATTTAAACACAACTTCAACTAGTTATTTTTTTTTGTTCTGCATAGATGAAAGGTCCAATACCTCAGTTAAACTAAGAGATTATATTTTGATATTGTTTGACAAGTTACTACATTTTAAGGTTTTCTTTAGTTTCAAAATATTTTTGTCAGTCACCATCTTTAATCATTCACAAACAATACTGAAGAAAACCAATTTCCACTGTTTATCGACATTAAATTATTAAGAAGGCTATTATTTATTTTAAATACGCATTTACATTTTTAATTTTAATGTTTTTGATTTTATATTGATGAAGAATTTAAACACAACTTCAACTAGTTATTTTTTTTTGTTCGGCGTAGATGAAAGGTCCAATACCTCAGTTAAACTAAGAGATTACATTTTGATATTGTTTGACAATTTACTAAATTTTAAGGTTTTCTTTAGTTTCAAAATGTTTTTGTCAGTCACCATCTTTAATCATTCGCAAACAACGGTGAAGAAAACCAATTTATACTGTTTATCGGCATTAATTTATTAAAAAGGTTATTTCTTCTTTTAAACACGCATTTACATTTCTAATTTTCATGTTTTTGATTTTTATATTGATGAAAAATTTAAGCAAAACTTCAACTAATTATTTTTTTTGTTAGGCATATATGAAAGGTCCAATACCTTACTTAAACCAAGAGGTTATATTTGCACATCTTTTGACAAATTACTAAATTTTTAAGGTTTTCTTAGGTTTCAAAATGTTTTTGTCACTCACCATCTTTAGTCATTCACCAACAATACTGCAGAAAACCAATTTCTATTGTTTATTTACATTATCTTATTCAGAAGGCTATTATTTCTTTGAAATACGCATTTACATTTTTAATTTTCATGTTTTTGATTTTACATTGATGAATTATTTAAGCACAACTTCAACTAGTTATTTTTTTTATTCGGCATAGATGAAAGGTCCAATACCTCAGTTAAACTAAGAGGTTGAATTTTGAGATCGTTTGACAATTTACTAAATTTTAAGGTTTTCTTTAGTTTCAAAATGTTTTTGTCAGTCACCATCTTTAATCATTCACAAACAATACTGAAGAAAACCAATTTACACTGTTTATCAAAATTAATTTATTAAAAAGGGTATTATTTATTGGAAATACGCATTTACATTTTTAATTTTCATGCTATTGATTTTTACATTGATGAAGAATTTAAGAACCACTTCAACTAGTTATTTTGTTTGTTCGGCAAAGATGAAAGGTCCAATATCTCAGTTAAACTAAGAGATTACATTTTAAAATTGTTTGACAATTTACTAGATTTTAAGGTTTTATTTAGTGTGAATATTTTTTTGTAACTCACCATCTTTAATCATTCAGAAACAATACTGAAGAAATCCAATTTACACTGTTTATCGAAATTAATTTACTAAGAAGGCTATTATTTCTTTTAAATACGCATTTACATTTTTAATTTTCATTTTTTTGATTTTTATATTGATGAAGAATTTAAGCACTACTTCAACTAATTATTTTTTTTTTTTCGGCATAGATGAAAGGTCCAATACCTCAGTTAAACTAAGAGATTATATTTTGACATTGTTTGACAATTTACTAAATTTTAAGGTTTTCTTTAGTATCAAAATGTTTTTGTCAGTCACCATCTTTAGTCATTCACAAACAATACTGAAGAAAACCAATTTAAACTGTTTATCGACATTAAATTATTAAGAAGGCTATTATTTCTTTGAAATACGCATTTACATTTTTAATTTTCATGTTTTTGATTTTATATTGATGAAGAATTTAAACACAACATCAACTAGTTATTTTTTTTTGTTCGGCATATATGAAAGGTCCAATACCTCAGTTAAACTAAGAGATTATATTTTGATATTGTTTGACAATTTACTAAATTTTAAGGTTTTCTTTAATTTCAAAATATTTTTGTCAGTCACCATCTTTAATCATTCATAAACAATACTGAAGAAAACCAATTTCCACTGTTTACCGACATTAAATTATTAAGAAGGTTATTATTTCTTTGAAATATACATTTAAATTTTTAATTATCATGTTTTTGATTTTATATTGATTAAGAATTTAATCACAACTTCAACTAGTTATTTTTTTTTGTTCTGCATAGATGAAAGGTCCAATATCTCAGTTAAACCAAGAGATTACATTTTAATATTGTTTGACAATTTACTAAATTTTAAGATTTTCTTTAGTTTGAAAATGTTTTTGTCACTCACCATCTTTAATCATTCAGAAACAATACTGAAGAAAACCAATTTACACTGTTTATCGACATTAAATTATTAAGAAGGCTATTATTTCTTTGAAATACGCATTTATATTTTTAATTTTCATGTTTTTGATTTTTATATTGATGAAGAATTTAAGCACTACTTCAACTAATTATTTTTTTTTGTTCGGCATAGATGAAAGGTCCAATACCTCAGTTAAACTAAGAGATTATATTTTGACATTGTTTGACAATTTACTAAATTTTTAAGGTTTTCTTTAGTTTCAAAATTTTTTTGTCAGTCACCATCTTTAATCATTCACAAACAATACTGAAGAAAACCAATTTCCACTGTTTATCGACATTAAAGTATTAAGAAGGCTGTTATTTCTTATAAATACGCATTTACATTTTTAATTATCATGTTTTTTATTTTATATTGATGAAGAATTTAAGTACAATTTCAACTATTTATTTTTTTGTTCTGCATAGATGAAAGGTCCAATACATCAGTTAAACTAAGAGGTTACATTTTGACATCGTTTGACAATTTACTAAATTTTAAGATTTTCTTTAGTTTCAAAATGTTTTTGTCAGTAACCATCTTTAATCATTCACAAACAATACTGAAGAAAACCAGTTTCCACTGTTTATCGACATTAAATTGTTAAGAAGGTTATTATTTCATTGAAATACGCATTTACATTTTTAATTTTCATGTTTTGATTTTATATTGATGAAGAGTTTAAACACAGCTTCAACTAGTTATTTTTTTTTCGGCATAGATGAAAGGTCCAATACCTCAGTTAAACTAAGAGGTTACATTTTGATATTGTTTGACAATTTACTAAATTTTAAGGTTTTCTTTAGTTTCAAAATGTTTTTGTCAGTCATCATCTTTAGTCATTCACAAACAATACTGAAGAAAACCAATTTCCACTGTTTATCGGCATTAAATTATTAAGAAGGCTATTATTTCTTTTAAATACGCATTTACATTTTTAATTTTCATGTTTTTGATTTTATATTGATGAAGAATTTAAGCCCAACTTCAACTAGTTATTTTTTTTTGTTCGGCACAGATGAAAGGTCCAATACCTCAGTTTAAACTAAGAGATTACATTTTGACATCGTTTGACAATTTACTAAATTTTAAGGTTTTCTTTAGTTTCAAAATATTTTTGTCAGTCACCATCTTTAGTCATTCACAAACATTACTGAAGAAAACCAATTTCCACTGTTTATCGACATTAAATTATTAAGAAGGCTGGGTTTTTGATTTTATATTGATGAAGAATTTAAACACAACTTCAACTAGTTATTTTTTTGTTCGGCATAGATGAAAGGTCCAATACCTCAGTTAAAATAAGAGATTACATTTTGATATTGTTTGACAATTTACTAGATTTTAAGGTTTTCTTTAGTTTCAAAATGTTTTTGTCACTCACCATCTTTAATCATTCAGAAACAATACTGAAGAAAACCAATTTCCACTGTTTATCGAAATTAAATTATTAAGAAGGCTATTATTTCTTTGGAATACGTATTTCCATTTTTAATTTTCATGTTTTTGATTTTATGTTGATGAAGAATTTAAACACATCTTCAACTAGTTATTTTTTTTTTGTTCGGCATAGATGAAAGGTCCAATACCTCAGTTAAACTAAGAGGTTACATTTTGACATTGTTTGACAATTTACTAAATTTCAAGGTTTTCTTTAGTTTCAAAATGTTTTTGTCAGTCACCATCTTTAGTCATTCACAAACAATACTGAAGAAAACCAATTTCCACTGTTTATCGACATTAAATTATTAAGAAGGCTATTATTTCTTTGAAATACGCATTTACATTTTTAATTTTCATGTTTTGATTTTATATTGATGAAGAATTTAAGCACAACTTCAACTAGTTATTTTTTTTATTCGGCAAAGATGAAAGGTCCAATACCTCAGTTAAACTAAGAGATTACATTTTGATATTGTTTGACAATTTACTAAATTTTAAGGTTTTCTTTAGTTTCAAAATGTTTTTGTCAGTCACCATCTTTAATCATTCACAAACAATACTGAAGAAAACCAATTTCCACTGTTTATCGACATTAAATTATTAAGAAGGCTATTACTTCTTTGAAATACGCATTTACATTTCTAATTTTCATGTTTTTGATTTTTATATTGATGAAGAATTTAAACACAACTTCAACTAGTTATTTTTTTTTCGGCATAGATGAAAGGTCCAATACCTCAGTTAAACTAAGAGATTACATTTTGACATCGTTTGACAATTTACTAAATTTTAAGGTTTTCTTTAGTTTCATATTTTTTTGTCAGTCACCATCTTTAATCATTCACAAACAATACTGAAGAAAACCAATTTCCACTGTTTATCGACATTAAATTATTAAGAAGGCTATTATCTTTTTGAAATACGCATTTACATTTTTAATTTTCATGTTTTTGATTTTATATTGATGAAGAATTTAAACACAAATTCAACTAGTTATTTTTTTTACAATAAATTTGATTGTACTATTTTAATTTTCACATATTAATTATAAATATATAGAATAAGGAAGTCATCAGAGACTTCTGTGCATGAATAGTTCAGATTGAATAGATCAGCCTTTAGAATGATATCGATCCTCAATCAAGTTTTCTATCAAAGATAAAAATAAATCATTCTTCAAATATTTATTCTTTTGCTATATCAATATTTATTACAGTTTTCAAGTATATTATCTCAGGTTCAATTATTTGAACCTCGTCTTCTTCCTCCACTATCATAATATCTATGAGAGAGGGTGTCTCCTGAGATTGAGTGTATACCACCTCCTCAAATAAATCGTTACGTACTCGAAGTGTCGGTAAACTGGTTCTCAGTTGCCCGACATCTCCGACCTGACATATTCGATTTGAAGGCCCACTCCTCAAAAGATCTTCTGATATACATGTGCAGAGCAGCTGATCCTCCTCCTCAAGTGTAATCTCACTTGTATCAATTTCAGTACACGTAGCCAGAAGCTCCTTTTCCTCCTCAAGAGTGAGCCCCCACACACGCCACACATCCTAAAAAATATTGAGAACACTATGATGGAAATATAAATTAAAATTTAAACAATGTTGTGGGAGAATGGTTCTTGGAAATTTTCAGCGGGTTTCAATTTCTGGGAAAAATTTCAACGGAAGAGAGATTTCAAGAGTGACCTGAAAAACGATTAGAAATTTAAGTCTTTTTTCAAATTGAAGAAATTAAATAAAAATAAATTATTTCAGCTGAAAGTAAGGAGTTGAGACCTTAAAAGGAGTTCCTTAAAAGGACCTTAAAACGAGTTGAGACCTTAAGAAAGTAAGAAATTTCAAAACGAACAAGCTTTGGAATGAAAATAAGCCATTTCCGTAAAAAACAAACTATAAGACTTTTTGACCGTAAACTCTAGTTTTTGTATGAAAATTATAGAAAATACATTTCTCTGGTTCAAATGTGAATCTATGGCTAGAAAAAGCCCAGCTTTGAAATGAAAAATAAGCCCTTTCCGTGAAAACTGAAATATAAAGCATTTTTTGACCGTAAACACTAGCTTTTGTAAGAAAATTATAGAAAATACATTTCTTTGGGTCAAATGTGAATCTTTGGATAGAAAAGGCCAAGGTTTGGAACGAAAATAAGCCATTTCCGTAAACAATGAACTATAAAGCTTTTCTGACCGTAAACACTAGTTTTTGTAAGACAATTTTAGAAAATATATTTCTCTGGGTCAAATGTGAATCTTTGGTTAGAAAAAAGCCAAGCTTTGGAACAAAAATATACCATTTCCGTAAAAAATGAACTATAAAGCTTTTTTTTATTGTAAACACTAGTTTTTGTAAGAAAATTATAGAAAATTCATTTCTCTGGTTCAAATGTGAACCTTTGGATAGAAAAAGCCATGCTTTGGAACGAAAATATACCATTTCCGTAAAAAATGAACTATAAAGCTTTTCTGACCGTAGACACTAGGTTTTGTAAGAAAATTCTAGAAAATACATTTCTCTGGGTCAAATGTGAATTATTGGTTAGAAAAAGCCCAGCTTTGGAACGAAAATATACCATTTCCGTAAAAAATGAACTATAAAGCATTTTTTGACCGTAAACTCTTAGTTTTTGTAAGAAAATTATAGAAAATACATTTCTCTGGGTCAAATGTGAATCTTTGGTTAGAAAAAAGCCCAGCTTTGGAACAAAAATAAGACATTTCACTTTAAAAAGGAACTATACACTTTTTTGACTGTAAAAACTAGTTTTTGTAAGAACAAAATCGAAAATAGATTTCACTGGTTCAAATTCGAATCTTTGGTTAGAAAAAAGCCAAGCTTTGGATGGAAAATAAGCAATTTACGTAAAAAATGGACCATAAGTCATTTTCAACCATAAAAACTAATTTTTGTAAGAAAATTAAAAAAAATAAATTTCTATAGGTCAAATTTTAGTCTTTGGCTAGTAAAAAGCCCTGTTCTGGAACAAAAATAAACTATTTCAATAAAAAATGAAAAAAATAGCTTTTTTTACCATAAACTCTTCATTCTGGGACAAAAAATCATATAAAATACCTTTCTCTTGTTCAAATGTGATTCTTAGATGAGAAAAAAGCCCAGCTTTGGATAGAAAATAAGCCCAGCTTTGGAAAGCCCAGCTTTGGAAAATTAAAGCTTTTTTTGACCGTAAACACTAGTTTTTGTAAGAGAATTGTAGAGAAATAATGTATTTTTTATAATTTTCTTACAAAAACTAGTGTTTACGGTCAAAAAAAGCTTTATGTTCAAGTTTTTATGAAAATAGCTTATTTTCGATTCAAAGCTGGGCGTTTTCTAGCCAAAGATTCACATTTGATCCACAGAAATGTATTTTCTAAAATTTTCTTACAAAAACTAGTGTTTGCGGTAAAAAAAGCTTTATAGTTCATTTTTTATGGAAATGGCATATTGTTGTACCAAGGCTTGGATTTTTTCTAACCAAAGATTTATATTTGACCAAGAAAAATGTATTTTCTAAAAATGTCTTACAAAAACTAGTGTTTACGGTCAAAAAAGCTTTATAATTCATTTTTTATGGAAATGGCTTGTTTTCGTTCCAAAGCTGGGCTTTTTCTATCCAAAGGTTCACATTTGAACCAGAGAAATGTATTTTCTATAATTTTCTTACAAAAACTAGTGTTTACGGTCAAAAAAATGCTTTATTACTTCAATTTTTATGGAAATGGCTTATTTTCAATCTAAAGCTAGGCTTTTTCTATCCAAAGATTCACATTTGAACCAGTGAAATGTATTTTCTATTATTTTCATACAAATACCAGAGTTAACAGTTAAAAAAAGTCTTATAGTTCGTTTTTTACGGAAATTGCTTATTTTCATTCCAAAGCTTGTTCGTTTTGAAATTTCTTACTTTCTTAAGGTCTCAACTCGTTTTAAGGTCCTTTTAAGGAACTCCTTTTAAGGTCTCAACTCCTTACTTTCAGCTGAAATAATTTATTTTTATTTAATTTCTTCAATTTGAAAAAAGACTTAAATTTCTAATCGTTTTTCAGGTCAATCTTGAAATCTCTCTTCCGTTGAAATTTTTCCCAGAAATTGAAACCCGCTGATAACTTCCAAAAGCCATTCTCCTACAATAGTGTTTAAATTTTAATTTATAATTCCATCATAGAGTTCTCAATCTTTTTTTAGGATGTGTGGTGTTTGTGGGGGGGCTCACTCTTGAGGAGGAAGAGGAGCTTCTGGCTACGTGTACTGAAATCGTTGCAAGTGAGATTACACTTGAGGAGGAGGATCAGCTGCTCTGCACATGTATATCAGAAGATCTTTTGAGGAGTGGGCCTTCAAATCGAATATGTCAGGTCGGAGATGTCGGGCAACTGAGAACCAGTTTACCGACACTTCGAGTGTGTAACGATTTATTTGAGGAGGTTGTATACACTCAATTTCAGGCGACACCCCCTCTCATATATATTGTGATAGTGGAGGAACAAGACGAGGTTCAACTAATTGAACCTGAGATAATATACTTGAAAACTATAATAAATATTGATATAGCAAAAGAATAAATATTTGAAGAATGATTTATTTTTATCTTTAATAGAAAACTTGATTGAGGATCGATATCATTCTAAAGGCTGATCTATTCAATCTGAACTATTCATGCACAGAAGTCTCTGATGACTTCCTTATACTATATATTTATAACTAATATGTTAAAATTAAAATAGTACAATCAAATTTATTGTATGATTATAATATAAAACTCATTATACATATCAATAATTAGATTTATCGTTAAATCATATATGAGAACTCTTCCACCACGGTTTTCGTTGTTTAAAATCCTTTTCATAGAATGACCTCTTATGTTGTCTCTTAAATGACCATTTTTTCTCTTCTCTTAGAAAATATTCATCATAATATTCAGAGTTATATCTTGCTTTATACACATTTTTCATTGGGCTTTCACGCTATATAGACATCCCTCTTTTCCCAGTCTCTTCATTTGATCTTCCTTTTCTGTCATATCAAACCTTGTTTTATGTGAGCTTACTTGCAATCGATATAAATTTCTCTTCATATCATACGTAATTTTTCTTCTCATTTCCTCTAGATTCTTCTCATCTATCTCTGGCTCTATGCTGTCTGAACAAACAGTAGGTTCATGAGAATGTTCAAAATCATAAAATAACCTTTACAAATAGAACAGTTGCAATAAAAGGATATTTCTAACTCAACTTGTTCACTCATGTTATCACGCTGCTAACTAAGAACTTAGTGATTTCTCACTCCTTTGAATTCTATTCACAGACTAATAAAAAAACTATAGCAAAAATCCTTTCCTTATATTCTCTGCAATCCTCTCCAGCTAATATGTAACCAGCCCTCTGATTGGCCTAGAATGAGATGTAACCGAGTCTCTGATTGGTTTAGAAGGAGACATGTGATCCTGTTTCCTATTCCTGGATCATAACATTCCCCCCTAGCGTGCACCTGGACGAACAATAACAACAACAACAAGTAAATCGACCTTGAAAATACGTCAGTGAGAAAAATCCTGTTTTTTCATTCTCAGTGACAAAAACCATAAAACATCCATAAATTGCTTACATGACTTACATTACTTGACATACATGAAAAACAAAAAATAAATTGACCAACACTCATAACCATCCAAGAAACATCCATAAAAGTGAGAAAAACCATGTTTTTTCAAGTGAGAAAAATCCTGTTTTTTCATTCTCAGTGAGAAAAACCATCTCCCTAGGGACTCTATGCCCATATATGGACCCCAATCGGCATTAAACTAAATTGTAGATGGCAGCAGGGGTGAGGGGTAGGACCTCATGAGGCCTTTCTACTCCTGAATCACAAAGGCCGTTTAATTAGAATAGATAGCTCTTTTGAAAGCACTAAAAAAAACTGTAGCGTAAAGAGCGAGGTATTGACTTGGGAGAGAACCCCCTCATACACGTAATATTTTCTGTTCATTTTAAGTTCTAATGTTGCTTCTTACTTTCAGTTGAAAAAACTTGTTTTTTTTTAATTCAATTTCTCATCGTTTTTTAAATAATGCTTGGAAATCCGGCGCCCCCTTCAGAGAAATGTCCCTTACCCCACAGAAACATCCTCCCCGGAAAGATTCTCCCGAGTAACCCCCTCCACCAGCCCCCCTCCCCCCCCCACCAAAAAAAAATCTTCCTGAAAAAGTCTGTATACATCCCAATAACCAATACAATATCCAAGCAATGGGCAAAGTTCATAACTTGCAGCCCTTCCCCTGGGAACTGTGGGGGATTAAGTCATCGTAAAAGACATATTTATTAGATTTTCGACTATGCTAAACACAATGACTATCTCAAAATTTTAATTGGGTGACTTTGAGAAAAAAATAAGCGTGGGAGGGGGCCTAGTTGCCCTCCATTTTTTTGGTCACTTAAAAAGGGCAGTATAACTTTTAATTTCAATTCGAATGAGCCCTCTTAAGATATTTTCAGACTATTGGGTCAATACATTTACCCCTGGGAAAAAAAACAAAAAAACAAATAAACACGCATCCGTGATCTTTCTTATTGCAAAAAATCCAAAATGTCATATTTTTGTAGATAGGAGAGTGAAACCTCTGCAGTAGGGTTCTCTGATACGCTGAATATGATGGTGTGAATTTCATTAAGGTTCTATAACTTTTAGGGGGTCTTTAACCCTTTTTTCGAAAATCAGCCAAATTTTCTCAGGCGCGTAACTTTTGATGGGTAAGATTAAACTTATATATTATGAAACTTATATATTTGAAATCAAAATTAAAATCTGATTCTTTTGATGTATCTATTGGTACCAAAATTCCGGTTTTTAGAGTTTCGGTTACCATTGAGCCGGGTCGCTCCTTACTTACAGTTCGTTACCACGAACTGTTTGAAAATAATTTTAGCGAAAATTTGAGGACTCTGATGTTACCTCTTAGGCCGTTACAGTTTGCAAACAGGTTTCTTCATTCAACTCTGATCAGTGATTAAAGGATTTGGATGAGATTGTCATCAAAGCCCTCTCTTCAATCTTCTATTTGTAAGACCTTAACACTTTGATGAGTCAAAACGAGCTTGTAAGAATTTCATCAGATAAACTTGTAATTTACAACGTAATTTAGGGTACTTACGCATTATATGGGTCTTTACAAAGAGACCAATCACGAAAAACCGGCCAGACGGGTTAACCGGCTATAGGGTAATGCAATGCAAAGCGTGAATTTCATTGCGTTTACGATATTTAAACTATTCTTTTTTGGGGTTTAGGGGGGAGAAAAGTTACATAGGTTAGGTTAGTTTACGTATTTAATATATGCTATGCTTTACCTCCACCCCACCCCCTAATGTGCAAATATATAGCCCAACTTTATTTATTATTTTTTGGGGTTTATGGGGAGTAAAGGTACATAGGTTAGGTTAGGTTACGTATTTAATGTATTATATGCTTTAACCTGTCCCCACCCCACCCCCTGATTTACCAATATATATCCCAAATTTTTTTATAAACTATTATATATTATTCCTATTTTATTTTTTTTCATTAGCATTAAACAGACTTGACTTTTGAAAGGCCCATATAGTGCGTAAGTACCTAATTTAGATACAATGTAAGTGAATACTTAACTTGATGTCTTTTCTCCTGCTCTTTCGCAGTTCAAGAATTGTTTCTGGGGCAAACTCCATTTTCAGCAATTAATGAGACCCCAAAAGGTAAAACGGTCCGTTGTTGCATTGTCATTTACAGCTGATTCACGTATGATAATTATTATTTTCTTTAGACTTGATAGTGAAATGTAACTAAAAAAACAGATTAGCATATTTTTTTTTAAAGAGCCAGAAATCCTTCAAAAAATGCCTACGCCCTTGTTTTTGGTGCAGCAGGGGGGGGGATGGAAGAGTTAGAAGTGTCCTAGTAGCAACCAGCGTTAATTGTGTTAATTGTAAAGTGTTAATTGTGTAACACATGTCGGTTTGGGGTACTCTAATTTTTACAATGGTCCATGAATAAATGACTTTATCCAGTTGCTAAAGACATACATAGTATTTAACAATTTACTCTACAAAATGTAGAATAAAATATCAAAAACTGAAAATTACAAGTAAAATACTAAACATCATGAAGATACAAGGAAAAAGTAAAAACAACAAATTGACAACAATTAGAATTAGCATCTTTATAAGATATTGTTCTACAGATATCATCATCATACGCTTGATTTGTACAGCCTGTCGTTAGCTCTGAACGAAGTAGATCGTCCATATTAATAGAACATAAGAAAGGAGAGAGTATGCTTCTTGTGGCAAGAATTTTGAAGGATCTGAGTTATATTATCAGCTTTATCACCATAAGAAACTGATCGATCTGATAGCAACTTTTAATCATCATAACTAGAGGAGTAGGGCAACCTAAATCTAATAGTTTTTTTAAATCCCGGGGTGCCATGCATTCTCGAAGGCACCTTTGATATCAAAGAGAAGACAAAGTGTAAATGTCTTTAACTTATTATTTTCTTCCACTGTTGTGACGAGTTTATCCAGAGCATCTACTGTTGATTTACCATTAACAAATCCAAACTGGTTATTAGAAATCCAGTCCTTATTAATGCTTAAATCATTGAAATATATGATAGGATTCTTTCGAATAGTTTGCCAAAAGCTGATATCAAGCTGATGGGTCAATAAGAAGACGGTAAGCCGTCATTGATTCTCCCTCGTTTAGGAATTTTTACAATTTTAGCGTTTTTCCAATCCCTTGGAAAATACTTTATATTCAAACATACATTATATATTTTAAGTAAAGTGGGAGCCAAGACATGAGAATTTTTTTTAATAACTATATTGACAAAACCATCTAAGCCAGGAGCTTAGCATCTTGTAATGAATCAGTTATTATTGGTGACAGTTTATCTTGGTTATTATGAAATATATATTCAAGTTAATCTCGAATCTGGCGGTAATAAGAAGTTTTCGTTGAGAGGTCATGGGAGGTAAACCATTTGTCAAAGAATACCTCACCAGCTTCCTGGTATGATTCGGCGAACACACCATTATCTTTTGTTCATGTCCTCTCAGTTTAACAGATGTCTTGCCAACAACCTTTTTTAGGGTGGCTTCCTGGTTATTTCCTAGTTTGGATTTAACGCGAAATATGTATTTAAAATCTTTTTTTTAGTAAAGTGCAAATTATATTCTGGCCTTGGGAAGCCACAGTGGCAGATCCAGGGGGGTGCCTCCTAACACAAGTTTCTCGGTTCAACCTATTTTGCCCCCCCCCCTAATTTTTTTTCGGATCTACCTATTTTGCACCCCAAACCAAAGAAAAATCCTGGATCATTGTACGGACAATTCTTGCACAGCTTCTTAGTTCAGCTCCTTATTAGGGGGTTGAGGTGTCTTATATCCCCTAGATTGCAGGTGATTAGAAATTATATAAAAAAATAAGTTTTCAATTGAAACTAAGGACCAAAATTTAAACTTAAAGCGAACTGAAATTATTCCGTATAAATAGGAAAGGTTATAGTAGTGTTGTTTCTAAATTAAATTTTAATCAAAAATGAGCATAGATTAATTTTAAAAAACATAGTTTTTAGGGGAAAGTTTAGGGCGTAATTGAAACTTAAAACGAACAAAAATTATTACTTCACAGTCTATCTAACATATTCCAATATAACTAATACAAATAAATATACTGGTGATATTTCCCTAGGTTTGTAACATCATAGGCAGCGCGTTAGCGCTGCCTATAATGTGTTTTTTTTTCTCTCTCCATACCCGGGCACTTCGTATCGAAGGAGTCGTCGTAGAAACTTCGAAAAGGGCTCATTCGATTGAAAATTTGAGGGGCTAGTGCCCTTTTTGATGGTCGAAAGGGATTGGAGGGCAACTAGCCCCCCCCCCCCCCTACGCCCAACATTCCCCGAGGGTTTGGAAAACACAAAGTGTTTCCAGGTGGTTTGGAAAACACAATGTGTTTTTGTTTTTTTTTTTCTCCATACCCGAGCACTTCGTATCGAAGGAGTCGTCGTAGAAACTTCGAAAAGGGCTCATTCGATTGAAAATTGGAGTGGCTAGTGCCCTTTTTGATGGTCGAAAGGGATTGGAGGGAAACTAGCCCCCCCCCCACGCCCATTCTTCCCCCAAATACCACCAATCGAAATTTTTAGATCGCTATTTTGTTCAGGGTAGTTGATTTCCAGAGAGAAAATATGTTTTTGAGGAGGAAACTCTCCAAATACTCTCGGGGCCAGGAGTATAAGTTATGCCCGGGAGGCATATAAGGTTTTCATAGAAGGCGTTGTCGTAGAAACTTCAACACAGGCTCATTCGATTGGAAATTCAAAGGGTTAGTACCCTTTTTAATAGTCGAAAGTGATGGAGGGCAACTAGCCCCCCCCACGCCCATCGTTCCCCCAAACACAGCCAATCAAAATTTTGAGATAGCCATTTTGTTCAGCGTAGTTGATTTTCAGATTTACCTTTGAAAATTTCCTGACTTTTCTTTCAAAAACTTATTTTGTGGAAAAAGTTGTTTTAATTAATTACAGAAAACTAGCGCTTTACTGCGCTAGTAAAGCGCTATAGCGCTAGTAAAGCGCTATAGCGCTAGCATTTTTTTTATACCAACCTGTGTATCAAAAGAATCGGCTTATTATGCTGAATAATTAAAAAAACTTGTTCCACAAAATAAGTTTTCAAAGAAAAGTAAAGAACTCCATTAAACGAAAAATGAGCAAAAATAAAATCAAATAATCTACCAAATGTGAAACTACCACAAATCAGCATCGATAAATAAATGAAACCCAAAACGAACAGAAATTACAATAAATAACCGAGTCGAACTCTAAACAAGCAGAAATTAACATAAGTTGGGCTCTAAACCCCCTATGCCTTTCCAAGGCCAGAACATAATTCGCACTTTACTGAAAAAAATACAAATAAACGGGCATTGTCAGTTTAATATACATATACTGATATTTAGTAATCAAAATGTTAATATTATTTGATTTATTAAAGTTATAAAAGTAAAAACATTTATATTTTTTCAGTAAAGTGCAAATCATGTTGTGGACTTGGGAAGCCCTAGGGGTTTTGAGCCCAACTTATGTTAATTTCTGCTCGTTTTGAGTTCGACTTGGTTATTTATTGTAATTTCTGTTCCGTTTTGGGTTTCATTTATTTATCAATTGCCCTAATTATCAGGGCGACCCTTGCCCTGAGGGCTGTGGGGGGAGAGGGTGTGTAATCCTTATAGACATAATTTCCAAAACTTTCAACTACGTTGAATAAAAAGGCTATCTAAAAATTTTGATTGAATGTGTTTGGTGAAAAAGTGGGCGTGGAAGGGGGGTTAGTTGCCCACAACTCACTTTCGACTATTAAAAGGGCACTAGCCCTTTGAATTCCCAATCAAATGAGCCTTTTTTGAAGTTTCTACGACAACGCCTTCTATAAAAACCTTATATGCCCTCAGGGCAAATATTATAACCCTTGCTCTTAAGACTTTGGGGGAGTGTCCTTCTCAAAGGTATAATTTCCTAAGCTTTAAACTGCGTGGAACAAAATGGCTATCTCAAAATTTTGATTGGATGTGTTTGGGGAAATATCGGGCGTGGAAGGGGTGTTAGTTGCATTCCAATCACTTTTGACTATTAAAAAGGGCACTAGCCATTTCAATTTCCAAACAAATGAGCCCTTTTTGAAGTTTCTACGACAACGCGTACTATAACAACCTTCCCCGGGCATAACTCACACCCCTTGCCCGGAGGGCCGTGGGGGGGGGGGGTCATCCTCAAAGACATAATTTCCAGAACTTAAAACTACGTCGAATAAAATGGCTATATCAAAATTTTGATTGGATGTGTTTGGGGAAAAATGGGCGTGAGAGTGGGGGTTAGTTGCCCTCCAAACATTTTCGACTATTAAAAAGGAAACTAGCCCTTTGAATTTCCAATTGAATGAGCCTTTTTTGAAATTTCTACGACAACGCCTTCTATAAAAAACCTTATATGCCTCCAGGGCATAACTTAAAACCCTTGCCCTGAGGGTTGTGGGGGAGTGACCTCCTTAAAAACATATTTTCTATACGTTGAACAAAATGGGTATCTCAAAATTTTGATTGGATGTGTTTCGGGAAATGATTGGCGTGGAAGGGGTCTTAGTTGCCTTTCAACCGCTTTCGGCTATTAAAAAGGGCAAAAGCCACTCCAATTTCAAATTGAACGGGCCCTTTTTGAAGTTTCTATGACAAATTCTTTGAAGTGCCCTGGTCTAAAGGAAAAAAATAATAAATAATACAGTGTGCCAACATCGCTCTTATATGCCCCCAGGGCATAAATTAAACCCTTGCCCTGAGGGTTTTGGGGAAGTGTCCTCCTCAAAAATATGTTTTCTATCTGGAAATCAACTACGCTGAACAAAATGGCTATCTCCAAATTTCGATTGGATGTGTTTGGGGGAATGATGGGTGTGGGGATGGGGGGGGGGCTAGTTGCCCTCCAATCACTTTCGTCTATTAAAAAGGGCACTAGCCACTCCAATTTCCAATCGAATGAGTCCTTTTCGAAGTTTCTACGATAACTCCCTTGATACGAAGTGCCCTGGTATGAAAAAAAAAATAATACATTATGCCAACATCGTTTTTTACTTAGGCAGCGCGAATGCACTGCCTGTGATTCTAAATATATAAGTTTCATTTAGTTCAGTCTTACCGATTAAAGGCTACGAGCCTGAAAAAAGTTGCCTGATTTTCGATAAAAGGGGGAAACACCCTGAAAAGTATTAGAATCTTAATGAAAATCTCACCATCAGATTCGCGTATCAGAAAACCTAACTGTAATGGTTTCAAGCTCCTATCTGCAAAACTGGAGAATTTTGTATTTGCTTGCCAGAAGAAAGATCACGGATGCGTTTTTATTTGTTTGTTTGTTTTGTTTTTTTTCCCAGGGGTGATCGTACTGACCCAGTGGTCCTAGAATATTGTGAGAGGGCTCATTCGTGCGGAAATTAAAAGTTCTAGTGCCCTGTTTAAGGGACCCAAAAGATGGGAGGGCAACCTTGCCTGCTCCACCATCCCTTTTTCCCCAAAATCGTCCGATCAAAATTTGAGATGGCCATTTTGCTCATCATAGTTGAAAGGCCCAATGTCTATGCTATTGAACATAACATGAGTAGAATGGCCTTATTGACTCCGAACCCCACACCAAATATGGGTATAGAGTCATTAGGGAGAACACGTGGTTAATGGGGTCAATGACCTAAATGTCAAGGTCAATGTTGTTGTTGTTGTTGTAAGTGCACGCTCTCAGCGAATGTTATGATCCAGAAATAGTATTTGTTGTTGTTGTTGTAAGTGCACGCTCTCAGCGAATGTTATGATCCAGAAATAGTATTTGTTTTTGTTTCCGAGGCAAAATGCCAAGGTCAATGTTGTTGTTGTTGTTGTAAGTGTACGCTCTCAGCGAATGTTATGATCCAGAAATAGCATTTGTTGTTGTTTTGGCCAAGTGCACGCTCTCAGCGAATGTCATGGTGTCCAGAAATAGAAAACAGCAGTTGTTGTTGTTGTTGCTCGAGCCAAATGTTATGAGTGTCCCGGAAACAGTTAGATCACGTGTTCCCTTCTCAGCCAATCAGAGGGCTTGTTTACATAGTAGCGGCGGTGTGAATATAAAGAAAGGATTTTTGTTATATTTTTATTAGTCTGTGAATAGAATTCACTAAGTTTTTAGTTAGCAGTGTAATAACATGAGTGAACAAGTTGAGTTAGAAATATCCTTTTATTGCAACTGTTCTATTTGTAAAGGACATTTTCATGATTTCGAGTATTCACATGAACCTACTGAATGTTTAGATAGCTTAGAGGCAGAGACAGATGAGAAGAATCTGGAGGAAACGAGAAGAAAAATTATATGTGACATGGAGAGAAATTTATATCGATTGCAAGTAAGCTCAGATAAAAGAAGGATTGATATGATAGAAAAGGATAATCAAAAGAAGAGACTGGTAAAAGAGGGCTTTCTCTATAGTGTAAAAGACAGCAGCGAAAACCCAAGGAAAAATGTGTATAGTGCAAGATATAACTCGGATTATTATGATGATTATGCTCCAAGAGAAGAGAAAAAGTGGCCCTTTAAGAGACAACATAAGAGGTCATTCTACGAAAAGGATTTTAAACAACGGAAACCATGGTGGAAGTGTTCTCATATACCATTTTACGTTAAATCCCATTTTTGATATGCTTGAAAAGTTTTATACCATAATCATACAATAAATTTGTTTCTGCTATTTTTATTTTCTCATACTAGATATGTATAGAATAAGGATACCAGCAGAGACTTCCGTACATGAATAGTTCAGTTTCATTAAATCACTCCATAGACTAGGCCTACTATCAGTCCACAGCCAAGTTTTTTATCAATGATATAAAAAAATCATTCTTCTATATATTTTTATTCAACTGTCAAATCAATATATAATACTTTTTAAATATATGACCTCATCATCCTCCACTAACTCGTCCTCAATCGTAATTTCTTCAATTTGAGGTGACGGTATTGTAAGTAGTTGAATGCTATCATCATCATCATTGTATGTTTTGATATTACTCAGAGTGGGCATATTAACATATAGACGATCATCATCTTCGATACACAGTCTCCCTGAGGGTCCCCTCCTCACCAAATCATCTGATGTATACGATAGTCCAGATGATGTATAATGAACTTCTACCACGTCGTCATCATCATCTGAACTAACAATCTCAGATTTACACAAAAGAAGCTCCTCACTTTCTGTGAGCTCCCACTCGGTCCATACATCCTAAAAAGATCGAGAACACTATGGTCAAAAGCTCTATGGAAAGGTATAGTCTTCATGAATATACTGAGGGGTGTTGTATAAATGTAATAAACAGGGTTACTTATTATTTTTCATTTTATCTATAATTTTGTATGTCTAAAATTCATCAATTAGCCAGATGTGGGTTTTTTTTTATTATTTTTTACATACGGAGTGAGATTTAATGTCATTGATAGAATCCTGTATGAGATTTAATGTCATTGATAGAAGCCTGTATGAGATTTAATGTCTCTGATAAAACCAGGAAAAAAACCTTTCCAAGAACTATGTTTTTCAATGAAAATTAAAGAGCTACGACATTAAATCAAAGAGAGCAGAAATAAAGTTGAATAATTGCTTAAACGTAAATTTTATGTAAACATACTTCTAATTAATCACTCCTAAAAAGGTAAGTATAGACCACTCATCCTCTATGGTGGGGGGAGCATGCACAGCTGTGTCCGTCTCGGTCGACTAGGTGCTGTAGTGAGTTGTTTTTAATAGAAGTACATTATTTTTGAGGATTTAAATGAATCAGATTAGTTAAACAAAGCATATAAATAAAAATTGTATTAACAGTTAATTTTGTACCGACTATATAAATATTTAAGACCAAGTGTACCATGATGCACCATTGTGGTCTGAGAAATTCAAAAACTCAGAAACTCAATACATAGTTTTCGATAATTTCAAGTCGATTACTATCTAAGAATTTTATTTCTACAACACTTAGACCTTCCTTAGGTTGAAGTGCTGTTTTACACCACAAAATGCTAGAAAATCCCGCTTTACTTGAGTACATTATACGTTTTGCCTCTTACAATAGACATTAAAAAGGTAAGTATAGACCGCTCATCCTCTATGGTGGGGGAGCATGCACAGCTGTGTCCTCTTCGGTCGACTAGGTGCTGTAGTGAGTTGTTGGTAGTAGGAGTACATTATTTTTGAAGATTTAAATGAATCAGATTAGTTAAACAAAGCTTATAAATAAAAATTCTATTAACAGTTAATTTTGTACCGACTACATAAATATTTAAGACCTAGTGCACCACAATGCACCGTTGTGGTCTGAGAAATTCAAAAACTCAGAAACTCAATACATAGTTTTCGATAATTTCAAGTCGATTGCTATCTAAGAATTTTATTTCTACAACACTTAGACCTTCCTTAGGTTGAAGTGCTGTTTTGCACCACAAAATGGTAGAAAATCCCGCTTTACTTGAGTACATTATACGTTTTGCCTCTTACAATTTGCCCCATTAGCTTGATATGTTATCTCGTGAGAAAAAAAAACTATCAAATAAACACGCAGACTAAACTTGATGAAACTTATATATTTGAAATCAGCATTTAAAGCTGATTCTTTGATGTATCTATTGCTATCAAAATTCCGTTTTCTAGAGTTTCGGATACCATTGAGCTGGCTCGCTCCTTACTTACACTTCATTACCACGAAATGTTTTATTAATTAAAAAACTTTCCACAAAATAAGTTTTTCAAAGAAAAGTAAAGAGCTACTACATTAAATCAAAGATGAGCAGAAATAAACTTAAATAATTGTTCAAACGTAAACTTATGACCAATGCCATACTAGTTAAAGTGACAAAAACTCTTTCCCACAAGAGGACACTTTTCGACGAAAAGTAAAGAGCTACTAAATCAAAGATATGATGAAATAATAACGAATAAATGTTCAAACGTAAACTTATGTTTAGCGATAAACTTTTTAGAGTTATAAAAAACTTTTTTCCACAAGAGGACACTTTTCGAGTAAAAGTAAAGAGCTACCAGACTAAACCAAAGATATGATGAAAAAATAACGAATAATTGTTCAAACTTAAATTTTTTTAATATCTCTGAGACAAACTTTTACAGTGTAGAAAAGGCCTATAAAAGTTGATAGATATTTCTATATGATAGGTAGGAAAAAAAATGCTTACATTTGCAAAATTCGTCTGGGCTTGGGTGCCCGAAGGACCAGGTAGTGCATGCTGGAGGGCCACTTCCTGACCTTGCATAAGTGGGGCAGCTCTTGAAGGCCCAGGCAACGTATGATGGAAGGTGGACGGGCCGGCGGCGTTACATTCTTGTACAGATGGTTGCACTTGTTTTGGGGTCGAGCCAGCGTACTTAATAATATATGGTCTTGTCTCGTCCACTCTCGCTTTCTTAGCGGGTGTTGGCAACAGGCATTCTTCATAATTGGCCTTAAAAAGAAGAGAAAAAAGTTAGTATTGAAATAATTTGCCCCTTTTTTACAGAAAGAAAGTTAGTACTCATAACCTAACCATAATTTTGTCTAGAAAAGCATTTATCACTAAGAAAGCACAACGTAAAAAAATTTCGTGAAATATACTAATTGCATCCTTTTGAATCTGAGAATTACGGCTCGCTGAGCCGTTCAAAAGCCAGTCTATATAAGTCAGCCTTATTTCTTATTTTTTGGTGTTTCTGTTCTTTTCTGGTTTTAATCTGCATTGAGCATGCCTTGTTTGATGCATTTAAAGTATTAACGGTATTTTTTATCTTTCCATATCCTTTTACGATAGCTGGTATTTACCCCACCCACAGAAAAAACACCCCGAGGGAAATAATCCCCACGGAAAATATCCCTGAGAAAAGACATGGAAAAATATCCCCTCCCCCCACCCCAAGATAGCGCATCCTGGTGAATCTGAGAATTACGGCTCACTGAGCCGTTCAAAAGCCAGCCTATATAAGTCAGCCTAATTTCGTATTTTTAGGCGTTTCTGTTCTTTTCTGGTTTTAATCTGCATTGAGCATGCCTTGTTTGATGCATTTAAAGTATTAACAGTATTTTTTATCTTTCCATATCCTTTTACGATAGCTGATATTTACCCCACCTCCAGAAAAAACACCCCGAGGAAAATAATCCACACGGAAAATATCCCTGAGAAAAGACATGGAAAAATATCCCCTCCCTCCCCCCACCGAAAGATATCGCATCCTGTTGAATCAGAGAATTACGGCTCACTGAGCCGTTCAAAAGACAGCCAATATAAGTCAGACTAATTTATTATTTTTTGGTGTTTCTGTTCTTTTCTGGTTTTAATCTGCATTGAGCATGCCTTGTTTGATGCATTTAAAGTATTAACGGTATTTTTTATCTTTCCATATCCTTTTACGATAGCTGGTATTTACCCCACCTCCAGAAAAAAACACCCCGATAAAGGTTACGAATTAGAACCATGGGATTGCATTTTCATCATATTTTGCTTATTTTCGTTGGAAAAAACACTGAAAAGTCATATTAAGAGCTATATTTTTGAGTTTTTCACTGAAAATTCCTTTTTCTTACCAAGTCTTGATCTCCCTAATTAAAGGATATGAATTAGAACCATGGGAACGTAATTTCTTTGTATTTTGCATTTCCCACAAGAGGACACTTTTCGAGTAAAAGTAAAGAGCTACAAGACTATCATATCCAAGATATGATGAAATAATAACGAATAATTGTTCAAACTTAAATTTTCTGTATTACGGGAATGGTTTATTTTCGAACCATTATATCTACCAAAGGTTTAATACCTGAGTTAAACTAAGAGTTTTCAATTTCAGGAAAAAATTACATTTTGACAACATTTGACAATTTACCAAATTTAAAGTTTTGTTTAGTTTCAAAATGTTTTCTGTCACTCATCATCTTTTAATCATTCACAAACAATACTAAAGAAAACCACTTCCCACGTTTTATTGATTTTAAATTATTAAGAAGGCTATTATTTCATTGAAATATACATTTTACATTTTTAATTTTTATGCTTTTGATAAGTATCTTGTCCTTTTGGTGTAAATTGCAGCTGAAGGCTTATCCCAAAATCACTGTTTCAAGTTTTTTCATAATTAAAGGATACGAATCAGAACCAAGGGAATGCATTTTCATCTTATTTTGCTTATTTTCGTTGGAAAATACACTGAAAAGACATATTATTGAACTCACATCAAACATTGCCGGGCTTGCATTTGAAGAACCTTCCATTATTTTCTATTTTGTCCTCTATTTCAGCATATACTGACTTTTAAAGCTTTTCAAAGCTCTTAAATATACTAACCTAACGGTTATTTATTTACGAAATCGTGCAAACTGTTGATTTAGAACAATAATTACCTTTCTATATATCAATTAACACTCACTAGAATTGCCACTTTTCACTCGCGGAGAATGGTTTCAAAACAATACTTCTTACATCGCATAGGCTAAATATGTCAAACGAAACATCTTCAACGCAGATTAATTAATTGTTACGTTCGATTTTGTTTTGGACATAGGAGAGCATCAAAGGGAAGTGAGAATTTATGTAAAACTATCAAAGATTGATCAACTCGGTGATTTCACACTTCTTGTGTAATCAGAAAGAAAAAAGAAGAAAAATTGAGTGTCATTACAAAGTGATAAAAATAGTGAATCGTCAGGAAAAATTAGAAACTAAGCCTAGCTAAGCTAAAAACTCATCATTCATTAAAGATATAAATAAAATATGAAACCAATAGAAAAGGAGAATTTCCGTGAAAGAATAACAAGACCACCAATTTCCTTTTTCTTCTTTAGCTGTATATTGAAATCTGCAAAGCTTGAAATTGCCCGACGCAAAAGAAATGACAAAAAATATCCGAATTTCTTCCAAAATAAAGTTTGGAAAATTTGAAACAGTAGGATGAAAAAAGTTTTGTGACGTAATTAGACAAAAATTATTTTATCGATATTATAATAGCTTGAAACAGGGACCACGTGGAAACAGATAACGGGAGGTAAGGACAAATACCAGAACTATCCAAGATTGCCCTCAGCAGTTTCCCTCAACTCCTGAGGGGAACTCAAGAGTTCCATAAGGCCCTCAGGAGTCACATAATTCACGACTTTTGACAAATTTCACCCGTCCGTGCCTGTATTATTTGTTAATTGAAATCAAAACACCCCACTGTGACCATGTTTAGGCAACAATACATGAAGTTTTGAGAGTATCTCAGGTTCCCTATTGTATTTAATAGACTAGATTCCTGATAAGACTATTCATTTTTCCCATTTCAGTAGCCTGCTCAGCTTCCAAAGACTCTTCTAAGTTGATAGCCAACTAGTTAAAAAGATAAAAACTGGTAAAACTAAAAAAAATAAATAATATATACATTAACAAAATGTTTAAAAAACAACATAAAAAGGGGACATAAGTTGGGCGCAAAACCCATATGCCCCCCCCCAAGACACGAACAAAATTTGCATTTTACTGAAAAAATACAAATCAAAGGCTTTCTGGGTCTCATTACAAAAATTAAGTTCCTTGCAAAAACATAAGTCATTCCCACAAAAGGATTTTTGTTCTTAGTTAGAAAAAATTAAAAAAAAGGCAGAAAACAAGACTTTCCCAATGGTCCAACCAATATGGTCACTTAAAAAAGAGCTTTAAATTTAGGTTTGAATGAGCTCCCTCTCAATTATCTTGGACCTTCAGTTTGATACAATCACGTCTGAGTAAAATCAAAACAAATAAACATGCATCAACGACGTTTCTTCTGAAAAACATTGCAAAACTCAACATTTTGAAGATTGGAACTTGAAACCTCTGCCATGGAGTTATCTGATGTATCTAATACAGGGCTTTTCAATAAGATGACTTGCTTTTTTGAGGGTGTTTCCATTTTTTCAATAAATAAAGAAAATTTTCTCATATTTTTAGTTTTGGGCAGATAACAATAAACTGAAAGAATCAGCGGAAAAAGCCAATACACTCGACCCGCCGTAGCGAGCCCCGCTTCCCGGCCGCCGCAGCGGACCCCGCTTCCCAGCCGCCGCAGCGCCGCCGCAGCCAATACACCCGGCCCGCTGCGGCAAGCCTGGAAGCGCCGCGCCGGGGGGCCCGATGCGGCGGGCTGGAAAGCCGGGCGCCCGCTGCGGCGGGCCGGGAAGCGCCGCTCCGGGGGCCCGCTGTGGCGGCTATATGGTCTGTGGAGACAAGACCATATATTATTAAGTACGCTGGCTCGACCCCAAAACAAGTGCAACCATCTGTACAAGAATGTAACGGCGCCGGCCCGTCCACCTTCCATCATACGTTGCCTGGGCCTTCAAGAGCTGCCCCACTTATGCAAGGTCAGGAAGTGGCCCTCCAGCATGCACTACCTGGTCCTTCGGGCACCCAAGCCCAGACGAATTTTGCAAATGTAAGCATTTTTTTTCCTACCTATCATATAGAAATATCTATCAACTTTTATAGGCCTTTTCTACACTGTAAAAGTTTGTCTCAGAGATATTAAAAAAATTTAAGTTTGAACAATTATTCGTTATTTTTTCATCATATCTTTGGTTTAGTCTGGTAGCTCTTTACTTTTACTCGAAAAGTGTCCTCTTGTGGAAAAAAGTTTTTTATCACTCTAAAAAGTTTATCGCTAAACATAAGTTATCGCTAAACAATTATTTAAGTTTATTTCTGCTCATCTTTGATTTAATGTAGTAGCTCTTTACTTTTCTTTGAAAAACTTATTTTGTGGAAAGTTTTTTAATTGATAAAACATTTCGTGGTAATGAAGTGTAAGTAAGGAGCGAGCCAGCTCAATGGTATCCGAAACTCTAGAAAACTGAATTTTGATAGCAATAGATACATCAAAGAATCAGCTTTAAATGCTGATTACAAATATATAAGTTTCATCAAGTTTAGTCTGCGTGTTTATTTGATAGTTTTTTTTTCTTACGAGATAACATATCAAGCTAATGGGGCAAATTGTAAGAGGCAAAACGTATAATGTACTCAAGTAAAGCGGGATTTTCTGCCATTTTGTGGTGCAAAACAGCACTTCAACCTAAGGAAGGTCTAATGTTGTAGAAATAAAATTCTTAGATAGCAATCGACTTGAAATTATCGAAAACTATGTATTGAGTTTCTGAGTTTTTGAATTTCTCAGACCACAATGGTGCATTGTGGTGCACTAGGTCTTAAATATTTATGTAGTCGGTACAAAATTAACTGTTAATAGAATTTTTATTTATAAGCTTTGTTTAACTAATCTTATTCATTTAAATCTTCAAAAATAATGTACTCCTACTACCAACAACTCACTACAGCACCTAGTCGACCGAAGAGGACACAGCTGTGCATGCTCCCCCACCATAGAGGATGAGCGGTCTATACTTACCTTTTTAATGTCTATTGTAAGAGGCAAAACGTATAATGTACTCAAGTAAAGCGGGATTTTCTACAATTTTGTGGTGTAAAACAGCACTTCAACCTAAGGAAGGTCTATGTTTTGTAGAAATAAAATTCTTAGATAGTAATCGACTTGAAATTATCGAAAACTATGTATTGAGTTTCTGAGTTTTTGAATTTCTCAGACCACAATGGTGCATCATGGTACACTTGGTCTTAAATATTTATTTAGTCGGTACAAAATTAACTGTTAATAGAATTTTTATTTATAAGCTTTGTTTAACTAATCTTATTCATTTAAATCTTCAAAAATAATGTACTCCTATTAAAAACAACTCACTACAGCACCTAGTCGACCGAGAAGGACACAGCTGTGCATGCTCCCCCCACCATAGAGGATGAGTGGTCTATACTTACCTTTTTAGGAGTGATTAATTAGAAGTATGTTTACATAAAATTTACGTTTAAGCAATTATTCAACTTTATTTCTGCTCTCTTTGATTTAATGTCGTAGCTCTTTAATTTTCTTTGAAAAACATAGTTCTTGGAAAGGTTTTTTTTTCCTGGTTTTATCACAGACATTAAATCTCATACAGGCTTCTATCAATGACATTAAATCTCGCTTCGTATGTAAAAAACAATAAAAAAAACCCACATCTGGCTAATTGATGAATTTTAGACATACAAAATTATAGATAAAATGAAAAATAATAAGTAACCCTGTTTATTACATTTATAGAACACCCCTCAGTATATTCATGAAGACTATACCTTTCCATAGAGCTTTTGACCATAGTGTTCTCGATCTTTTTAGGATGTATGGACCGAGTGGGAGCTCACAGAAAGTGAGGAGCTTCTTTTGTGTAAATCTGAGATTGTTAGTTCAGATAATGATAACGACGTGGTAGAAGTTCATTATACATCATCTGGACTATCGTATACATCAGATGATTTGGTGAGGAGGGGACACTCAGGGAGACTGTGTGTCGAAGATGATGATCGTCTATATGTTAATATGCCCACTCTGAGTAATATCGAAACATACAATGATGATAATGATAGCATTCAACTACTTACAATACCGTCACCTCAAATTGAAGAAATTACCATTGAGGACGAGTTAGTGGAGGATGATGAGGTCATATATTTAAAAAGTATTATATATTGATTTGACAGTTGAATAAAAATATATAGAAGAATGATTTTTTTATATCATTGATAAAAAACTTGGCTGTGGACTGATAGTAGGCCTAGTCTATGGAGTGATTTAATGAAACTGAACTATTCATGTATGGAAGTCTCTGCTGGTATCCTTATTCTATACATATCTAGTATGAGAAAATAAAAATAGCAGAAACAAATTTATTGTATGATTATGGTATAAAACTTTTCAAGCATATCAAAAATGGGATTTAACGTAAAATGGTATATGAGAACACTTCCACCATGGTTTCCGTTGTTTAAAATCCTTTTCGTAGAATGACCTCTTATGTTGTCTCTTAAAGGGCCACTTTTTCTCTTCTCTTGGAGCATAATCATCATAATAATCCGAGTTATATCTTGCACAATACACATTTTTCCTTGAGTTTTCACTGCTGTCTTTTACACTATAGAGAAAGCCCTCTTTTACCAGTCTCTTCTTTTGATTCTCCTTTTCTATCATATCAATCCTTCTTTTATCTGAGCTTACTTGCAATCGATATAAATTTCTCTCCATGTCACATATAATTTTTCTTCTCGTTTCCTCCAGATTCTTCTCATCTGTCTCTGCCTCTAAGCTATCTAAACATTCAGTAGGTTCATGTGAATACTCGAAATCATGAAAATGTCCTTTACAAATAGAACAGTTGCAATAAAAGGATATTTCTAACTCAACTTGTTCACTCATGTTATTACACTGCTAACTAAAAACTTAGTGAATTCTATTCACAGACTAATAAAATATAACAAAAATCCTTTCTTTATATTCACACCGCCGCTACTATGTAAACAAGCCCTCTGATTGGCAGAGAAGGGAACACGTGATCTAACTGTTTCCGGGAAACTCATAACATTTGGCTCGAGCAACAACAACAACAAATGCTGTTTTCTATTTCTGGACACCATGACATTCGCTGAGACCGTGCACTTGGCCAAAACAACAACAAATGCTATTTCTGGATCATAACATTCGCTGAGAGCGTACACTTACAACAACAACAACAACATTGACCTTGACATTTTGCCTCGGAAACAAAAACAAATACTATTTCTGGATCATAACATTCGCTGAGAGCGTGCACTTACAACAACAACAACAAATACTATTTCTGGATCATAACATTCGCTGAGAGCGTGCACTTACAACAACAACAACGACATTGACCTTGACATTTAGGTCATTGACCCCATTAACCACGTGGTCTCCCTAATGACTCTATACCCACATTTGGTGTGGGGTTCGGAGTCAATAAGGCCATTCTACTAACATGACCGTCCCTCCCCCCCGAGCCCCAGGGGCATGATCTCTATGTTATAAAACTTGCCCATGTTTTACACGTAGTATTTATTATTATGAAGTAAGTATTCATGTTCGGAGGGAAGGGGGGGCAACTTTTTTTCTGGGGTTTTTCCAAGAGGAATTTTTTTATGGGAAGGAAGTTTCCAGGGAGTGAACTAGTCAGGGAAAATTATATACTGGGGAAATTTGCCAGAATTCCTAAACAAAATTCTTTTAAAATGTCTTGTTTTCTCTTTTCCATCTCAATTTTACGCGTGGAGTTGTTAAGAGTAATTTTCAGGGGTAAATTTTCACCGGTATTGAATTGTCTTGAGGGTATTTCCGTGGTGAGGGGTATTTCTCCTTTGAGGTGGGGCCAGATTTCCTGGCATTACTTAAAAACAATCAGAAAATAAATTTAAAAAAGCAAGTTTTTCAACTGAAAGTAAGTAGCATCATTAAAAAAGAAAACGAATAGAAACTATTACGTGTTTGAAGGGGTTTGCCCCATCCTAAACACCTTGCTCTTTACGCTAAAGTTTGAATTTTGTCTCAATTCTATAACAACAACTCCTGAAACACGGGTCGTTTAATTAGAACAACAATACGCTTTTTTAAAAGTACTAAAAAACTTGAGCGTAAAGAGCAAGGTGTTGAGGAGGGGGCGATCCCCTTCATACACGTAATAATTTTTGTTCGTTTTTAGTTTTAATGGTGCTCCTTACTTTCAGTTTAAAAAAACTTATTTTTTTATTTAATTTGACTAATATATCAGGTAATTAGGACTATCTCTCAGCTGTATCTAAGCGGAAATCCCACATTCCAACACGTTTGGAAGGTCTTTGTTTCCAAAAGCAATTTTTTCTAACAAGAAATTTCTAGTTTTTGACCAATCAGAGAGAGATTGGTCAAAAGTCATAACGGTCACTTTGACGCGGGTTTCATAGAGTTAGTTACTAAGTACGAAATCGCTGGTGGAGAGGAAATTTGAGGCTACACTTTTGTTTTCTTATTAAAGTGGCCTTGGCTGGTATGTCAAAATTTATTCTTTGTTTTGTATGCGGTAATTTTATTGAAACAGAGCCAACTTTCCAAACCTATTCCGAAGATATATTATCGTGATTCCCTGTGACAGGTGACATGGTAGAACAATAAGAGACACTTAGATCACTATTTTTATATTTATTTCATGGTTCTGCTCGTGTTTTTGACAATCATCCCATACCCCACCTATAGCCCTAGGCTATGAAGAAAGAAACTAACACAATTTTTTTCGAAACAAAATTGCTTTACGTACTTTGTCGATGCAAAGAAGAGGAAGAAAATTGTTTTCAAAGTTGTATCAAAATAAACGTTCATTTTCTATTCTTATTTTAATTTTTATTTTAAAACATTAATTTGTAAAAATATGTATTAAAATGAAAACAAATGTTTTAGCAACATTGATTTTAATTTCCGTGGCATGAAAATGTCAACGTATTTGTGAGAATGAAAATAGCCCTAAATAGTTGAATGAAGTTGAATAGCTGAATGAAGTTGAATAGTTGAATGAACCTAACGAAGTTTAGGTACGGGTGCATTATGCGGGTCCACCGCTATAGACTATATCAGGGAAATCAGTCACGAAACCCATCAAACGGGCTATTTGCAAGAGACTGCTATAGATATATGATTGCAAAGCCGTGGTTTCTCAGTGAGTTACAATATTTAAACGATTGTTTTTTGGGGTCTTAACCCCCCCCCCCCCCAAAAAAAAGGTACCTAGGAAAAGGTTACGTATTTAATATATGCTATGCTTAACCCCCTCACCCTGATATGCAAATATATAGCCCAAATTTGTTTCTTAACTATTATATATTCATTCTATTTTATTTTATTTCATTAGCTTTAACCAAACTTGAATTCTTTCGTGGGCCCGCATAATGCAGTAGTACCGAAATTTATTTCAAAAACTTTGTCAAACCTCGGTAAAAATTTAGTGGTAGGCCACTTCTGAAGGAAACTTACTAAAAAAAAAAGACAAAAGGTACCACTAGGTTCCTTAGTTTACTTTTGCTAGTATCGCCGTCACTAATTGCTCTTAAAATATATTTATTCATTAGTCAAATCTCGCGAGAAGTCATACGTTCTTTTTTAAAACAGATTTCTGCATTCTCGACTCAATGAAATTTAATTTCGCTTATGATTCACTGGATAAGAATATTGAAATGATCTTAAAAAGTGGATCAAACAGTTCGTGGTAACGAACTGTAAGTAAGGAGCGACCCGGCTCAATGGTAACCGAAACTCTAGAAAACGGGTTTACAATAAATAACCGAGTCGAACTCAAAACAATCAGAAATTAACATAAGTAGGGCTCTAAACCCCCTATGCCTTTCCAAGGCCAGAACATAATTTGCACTTTACTGAAAAAATACAAATAAACGGGCATTGTCAGTTTAATATACATATACTGATATTTAGTAATCAAAATGTTAATATTATTTGATTTATTAAAGTTATAAAAGTAAAAACATTTATATTTTTTCAGTAAAGTGCAAATCATGTTGTGGACTTGGGAAGCCCTAGGGGTTTTGAGCCCAACTTATGTTAATTTCTGCTCGTTTTGAGTTCGACTTGGTTATTTATTGTAATTTCTGTTCCGTTTTGGGTTTCATTTATTTATCAATTGCAATAATTATCAGGGCAACCCTTGCCCTGAGGTCTTTGGGGGGGGGAGGGTGTGTCATCCTGAGATACAGAATTACCAAAACTTTCAACTACGTTGAATAAAAAGGCTATCTAAAAATTTTGATTGAATGTGTTTGGTGAAAAAGAGGGCGTCGAAGGAGGGGTAGTGGCCCTCAACTCACTTACGACTATTAAAAGGGCACTAGCCCTTTGAATTCCCAATCAGATGAGCCTTTTTTGAAGTTTCTACGACAACGCCTTCTATAAAAACCTTATATGCCCTCAGGGCAACACTTATAACCCTTGCTCTTAAGACTTTGGGGGAGTGTCCTTCTCAAAGGTATAATTTCCTAAGCTTTAAACTTCGTGGAACAAAAAGGCTATCTAAAAATTTTGATTGGATGTGTTTGGGGAAATATCGGGTGTGGAAGAGATATTGGTTTCCTTCCAAACATCTCTAATTATCAAAGAGAGCACGAGCTCTTCCACTTTCCAATCGAGCGAGTCCTTTTTTAAGTTTAAGTGAAAGCACGATGTATAAAAACCTAACAGGCCACAAAGCCCTTATGCGCAATCCTATCCCGACACACTGGGGGGGGGGGGGTGTGATCCTCAAATACCTAATTTACAGAACTTAAAACTACGTCGAATAAAATGGCTATATCAAAATTTTGATTGGATGTGTTTGGGGAAGAGATGGGCGGGAGAGTGGGGGTTAGTTGCCCTCCAAACATTTTTGACTATTAAAAAGGAAACTAGCCCTTTGAATTTCCAATTGAATGAGCCTTTTTTGAAATTTCTACGACAACGCCTTCTATAAAAAACCTTATATGCCTCCAGGGCATAACTTAAAACCCTTGCCCTGAGGGTTGTGGGGGAGTGACCTCCTTAAAAACATATTTCCTATACGTTGAACAAAATGGGTATCTCAAAATTTTGATTGTATGTGTTTCGGGAAATGATTGGCGTGGATGGGGTATTAGTTGCATTTCAACCGCTTTCGACTATTAAAAAGGGCAAAAGCCACTTTGATTTCCAACCAAATGAGCCCTTTTCGAAGTTTCTGCGACAACCTATTCGATACGATGTGCCCTGCTCTACATGAAAAAAATAATAAATAATACAGTCTGCTAACATCGTTCTTACATGCCCCCAGGGCATAACTTAAAATCCTTGCCCTCAGGGCAGTGGGGGAGTATCCTCCTCAAAAACATGTTTTATATCTAGAAATCAATTACGCTGAACAAATTGGCTATCTCCAAATTTCGATTGGATGTGTTTGGGGGAATGAGGGGCTTGGGGGGCGGCCGGTGGGGGCCTTTCAATCATTTTCTAATGTTAAATAGGGCACAAGCCACTCCAATCTACAATCGAATGAGCCCTTTTCGAAGTTTCTACGACAACTCCCTTGATACGAAGTGCCCTGGTATGAAAAAGAAAATAATACATTGTGCCAACATCGTTTTTTACTTAGGCAGCGCGAATGCGCTGCCTGTGATTCTAAATATATAAGTTTCATTTAGTTCAGTCTTCCCGATTAATGGCTACGAGCCTGAAAAAGTTGCCTGATTTTCGATAAAAGGGGGAAACACCCTGAAAAGTATTAGAATCTTAATGAAAATCACACCATCAGATTCGCGTATCAGAAAACCTAACTGTAATGGTTTCAAGCTCCTATATGCAAAACTGGAGAATTTTGTATTTGCTTGCCAGAAGAAAGATCACGGATGCGTTTTTATTTGTTTGTTTGTTTTGTTTTTTCCCCAGGGGTGATCGTACTGACCCAGTGGTCCTAGAATATTGTGAGAGGGCTCATTCGTACGGAAATTAAAAGTTCTAGTACCCTGTTTAAGGGACCCAAAAGATTGGAGGGCAACCTTGCCTGCTCCACCACCCCTTTTTTCCCAAAATCGTCCGATCAAAATTTGAGATGGCCATTTTGCTCATCATAGTTGAAAGGCCCAATGTCTATGCCTTTGAACATAGCATGACCCTCCCCCCCCCGAGCCCCAGGGGAATGATCTCTATGTTATAAATTTGCACATTTTTTACACGTAGTATTTATTATTCTGAAGTATTTATTCATTTTCAGATGGACGGGGGGGGGGCAACTTTTTTTCTGGGGGTTTTCCAAGAGGAATTTTTTTATGGGAAGGAAGTTTCCAGGGAGTGAACTTGTCAGGGAAAATTATATACTGGGGAAATTTGCCAGAATTCCTAAACAAAATTCTTTTAAAATGTCTTGTTTTCTCTTTTCCATCTCAATTTTACGCGTGGAGTTGTTAAGAGTAATTTTACGGAGTAAATTTTCACAGGTATTGAATTGTCTTGAGGATATTTCCGTGGTGAGGTGTATTTCTCCTTTGAGGTGGGGCCAGATTTCCTGGCATTACTTAAAAACAATCAAAAAATAAATTTAAAAAAGCAAGTTTTTCAACTGAAAGTAAGTAGCATCATTAAAAAAGAAAACGAATAGAAACTACTACGTGTTTGAAGGGGTTTGCCCCATCCTAAACACCTTGCTCTTTACGCTAAAGTTTGAATTTTGTCCCAATTTTATAACAACAACTCCTGAAACACGGGTCGTTTAATTAGAACAACAATACGCTTTTTTAAAAATACTAAAAAACTTGAGCGTAAAGAGCAAAGTGTTGAGGATGGGGCAATCCCCTTCATACACGTAATAATTTGTGTTTGTTTTTAGTTTTAATGGTGCTCCTTACTTTCAGTTTAAAAAAACTTATTTTTTTATTTAATTTGACTAATAGATCAGGTAATTAGGACTATCTCTCAGCTGTATCTAAGCGGAAATCCCACATTCCAACACGTTTGGAAGGTCTTTGTTTCCAAAGCAATTTTTTCTAACAAGAAATTTCTAGTTTTTGACCAATCAGAGAGAGATTGGTCAAAAGGCATAACGGTCACTTTGACGCGGGTTTCATAGAGTCAGTTACTAAGTACGAAATCGCTGGTGGAGAGGAAATCTGAGGCTACACTTTTGTTTTCTTATTAAAGTGGCCTTGGCTGGTATGTCAAAATTTATTCTTTGTTTTGTATGCGGTAATTTTATTGAAACAGAGCCAACTTTCCAAACCTATTCCGAAGATATATTATCGTGATTCCCTGTGACAGGTGACATGGTAGAACAATAAGAGACACTTTTAGATTACTATTTTTATATTTATTTCATGGTTCTGTTCGTATTTTTGACAATCATCCCATGCCCCACCTATAGCCCTAGGCTATGAAGAAAGAAACTAACACAATTTTTTTCGAAACAAAATTGCTTTACGTACTTTGTCGATGCAAAGAAGAGGAAGAAAATTGTTTTCAAAGTTGTATTAAAATAAACATTCATTTTCTATTCTTATTTTAATTTTTATTTTAAAACATTAATTTGTAAAAATATGTATTAAAATGAAAACAAATGTTTTAGCAACATTGATTTTAATTTCTGTGGCACGAAAATGTCAACGTATTTGTGAGAATGAAAAAAGCCCTAAATAGTTGAATGAAGTTGAATAGCTGAATGAAGTTGAATAGTTGAATGAACCTAACGAAGTTTAGGTACGGGTGCATTATGCGGGTCCACCGCTATAGACTATATCAGGGAAATCAGTCACGAAACCCGTCAAACGGGCTATTTGCAAGAGACTGCTATAGATATATGATTGCAAAGCCGTGGTTTCTCAGTGAGTTACAATATTTAAACGATTGTTTTTTGGGGTCTTAACCCCCCCCCCCCAAAAAAAGGTACCTAGGAAAAGGTTACGTATTTAATATATGCTATGCTTAACCCCCTCACCCTGATATGCAAATATATAGCCCAAATTTGTTTCTTAACTATTATATATTCATTCTATTTTATTTTATTTCATTAGCATTAACCAAACTTGACTTCTTTCGTGGGCCCGCATAATGCACTAGTACCGAAATTTATTTCAAAAACTTTGTCAAACCTCGGTAAAAATTTAGTGGTTGGCCACTTCTGAAGGAAACATGCTAAAAAAAAAGACAAAAGGTACCACTAGGTTCCTTAGTTTACTTTTGCTAGTATCGCCGTCACTAATTGCTCTTAAAATATATTTATTCATTAGTCAAATCTCGCGAGAAGTCATAGGTTCTTTTTTAAAACAGATTTCTGCAGTCTCGACTCAATGAAATTTAATTTCGCTTATGATTCATTGGATAAGAATATTGAAATGATCTTAAAAAGTGGATCAAACAGTTCGTGGTAACGAACTGTAAGTAAGGAGCGACCCGGCTCAATGGTAACCGAAACTCTAGAAAACGGGTTTACAATAAATAACCGAGTCGAACTCAAAACAATCAGAAATTAACATAAGTAGGGCTCTAAACCCCCTATGCCTTTCCAAGGCCAGAACATAATTTGCACTTTACTGAAAAAATACAAATAAACGGGCATTGTCAGTTTAATATACATATACTGATATTTAGTAATCAAAATGTTAATATTATTTGATTTATTAAAGTTATAAAAGTAAAAACATTTATATCTTTTCAGTAAAGTGCAAATCATGTTGTGGACTTGGGAAGCCCTAGGGGTTTTGAGCCCAACTTATGTTAATTTCTGCTCGTTTTGAGTTCGACTTGGTTATTTATTGTAATTTCTGTTCCGTTTTTGGTTTCATTTATTTATCAATTGCCCTAATTATCCGGGCAACCCTTGCCCTGAGGTCTTTGGGGGGGGGGGGAGGGTGTGTCAACCGGATATACATAATTACCAAAAATTTAAACTACGTTGAATAAAAGGCTATCTAAAAATTTTTATTGAATGTGTTTGGTGAAAAAGAGGGCGTCGAAGGGGGGTTAGTGGCCCACAAATCACTTACGACTATTAAAAAGGGCACTAGCCCTTTGAATTCCCAATCAAATGAGCCTTTTTTGAAGTTTCTACGACAACGCCTTCTATAAAAACCTTATATGCCCTCAGGGCAAAACTTATAACCCTTGCTCTTAAGACTTTGGGGGAGTGTCCTTCTCAAAGGTATAATTTCCTAAGCTTTAAACTGCGTGGAACAAAATGGCTATCTCAAAATTTTGATTGGATGTGTTTGGGGAAATATCGGGCGTGGAAGAGGTGTTAGTTGCATTCCAATCACTTTCGACTATTAAAGAGGGCACTAGCCATTTCAATTTCCAATCGAATGAGCCCTTTTTGAAGTTTCTATGACAATGCGTTCTATAAAAACCTTATATGCCCCCAGGGCATAACTAACAACCCTTGCCCTGAGGGCCGTGGGGGGGGGTGTGATCCTCAAAGACCTAATTTCCAGAACTTAAAACTACGTCGAATAAAATGGCTATATCAAAATTTTGATTGGATGTGTTTGGGGAAAAGATGGGCGGGAGAGTGGGGGTTAGTTGCCCTCCAAACATTTTTGACTATTAAAAAGGAAACTAGCCCTTTGAATTTCCAATTGAATGAGCCTTTTTTGAAATTTCTACGACAACGCCTTCTATAAAAAACCTTATATGCCTCCAGGGCATAACTTAAAACCCTTGCCCTGAGGGTTGTGGGGGAGTGACCTCCTTAAAAACATATTTTCTATACGTTGAACAAAATGGGTATCTCAAAATTTTGATTGGATGTGTTTCGGGAAATGATTGGCGTGGAAGGGGTCTTAGTTGCCTTTCAACCGCTTTTGGCTATTAAAAAGGGCAAACGCCACTCCAATTTCCAATTGAATGAGCCCTTTTCGAAGTTTCTACGACAACTTCTTCGATATGAAGTGCCCTGGTCTAAAGGAAAAAAATAATAAATAATACAGTGTGCCAACATCGCTCTTATATGCCCCCAGGGCATAACTTAAAACCCTTGCCCTGAGGGTTTTGGGGAAGTGACCTCCTCAAAAACATATTTTCTATCTGGAAATCAACTACGCTGAACAAAATGGCTATCCCCAACTTTCGATGGGATGTGTTTGGGGGAAGGATGGGCGGGGGGGGCGGGGGCTAGGTGCCCTTCAATCACTTTTGACTATTAAAGAGGGTACCAGCCACTCCAATTTTCAATCGAATGAGCCCTTTTCGAAGTTTCTAAGACAACTCCTTCGATACGAAGTGCCCTGGTATGAAAAAAAAATAATACATTGTGCCAACATCGTTCTTTACTTAGGCAGCGCGAATGCACTGCCTGTGATTCTAAATATATAAGTTTCATTTAGTTCAGTCTTACCGATTAAAGGCTACGAGCCTGAAAAAGTTGCCTGATTTTCGATAAAAGGGGGAAACACCCTGAAAAGTATTAGAATCTTAATGAAAATCACACCATCAGATTCGCGTATCAGAAAACCTAACTGTAATGGTTTCAAGCTCCTATATGCAAAACTGGAGAATTTTGTATTTGCTTGCCAGAAGAAAGATCACGGATGCGTTTTTATTTGTTTGTTTGTTTTGTTTTTTCCCCAGGGGTGATCGTACTGACCCAGTGGTCCTAGAATATTGTGAGAGGGCTCATTCGTACGGAAATTAAAAGTTCTAGTAACCTGTTTAAGGGACCCAAAAGATTGGAGGGCAACCTTGCCTGCTCCACCACTCCTTTTTTCCCAAAATCGTCCGATCAAAATTTGAGATGGCCATTTTGCTCATCATAGTTGAAAGGCCCAATGTCTATGCCTTTGAACATAGCATGACCCTCCCCCCCCCCCCGAGCCCCAGGGGAATGATATCTATGTTATAAATTTGTACATTTTTTAAAAGTAGTATTTATTATTCTTAAGTAATTATTCATTTTCGGAGGGAAGGGGGGGCAACTTTTTTTCTTGGGTTTTTCCAAGAGGAATTTTTTTATAGGAAGGAAGTTTCCAGGGAGTGAACTGGTCAGGTAAAATTATATACTGGGGAAATTTGCCAGAATTCCTAAACAAAATTCTTTTAAAATGTCTAGTTTTCTCTTTTCCATCTCAATTTTACGCTTGGAGTTGTTAAGAGTAATTTTCCGGAGTAAATTTTCACCGGTATTGACTTGTCTTGAGGGTATGTCCGTGGTGAGGCGTATTTCTCCTTTGAGGTGGGGCCAGAATTCCTGGCATTACTTAAAAACAATCAGAAAATAAATTTAAAAAAGCAAGTTTTTCAACTGAAAGTAAGTAGCATCATTAAAAAAGAAAACGAATAGAAACTATTACGTGTTTGAAGGGGTTTGCCCCCTCCTCAACACCTTGCTCTATAAGCTAAAGTTTAAATTTTGTCTTAATTTTATAAGAACGACTCCTGAAACACAAGGGTCGTTTAATTAGAACAATAAGAAGCTTTTTTAAAAGTACTAAAACACTTTAGCGTAAAGAGCGAAGTGTTGAGGAGGGGGCGATCCCCTTCATATACGTAATAATTTATGTTCGTTCTAAGTTTTAATGGTACTCCTTATTTTCAGTTTATAAAAACTTATTTTTTTGATTTAATTTGACTAATAGATCAGGTAATTAGGACTATCTCTCAGCTGTATCTAAGCGGAAATCCCACATTCCAACACGTTTGGAAGGTCTTTGTTTCCAAAAGCAATTTTTTCTAACAAGAAATTTCTAGTTTTTGACCAATCAGAGAGAGATTGGTCAAAAGGCATAACGGTCACTTTGACGCGGGTTTCATAAGAGTTAGTCTAAGTACGAAATCGCTGGTGGAGAGGAAATTTGAGGCTACACTTTTGTTTTCTTATTAAAGTGGCCTTGGCTGGTATGTCAAAATTTATTCTTTGTTTTGTATGCGGTAATTTTATTGAAACAGAGCCAACTTTCCAAACCTATTCCGAAGATATATTATCGTGATTCCCTGTGACAGGTGACATGGTAGAACAATAAGAGACACTTAGATTACTATTTTTATATTTATTTCATGGTTCTGTTCGTGTTTTTGACAATCATCCCATGCCCCACCTATAGCCCTAGGCTATGAAGAAAGAAACTAACACAATTTTTTTCGAAACAAAATTGCTTTACGTACTTTGTCGATGCAAAGAAGAGGAAGAAAATTGTTTTCAAAGTTGTATCAAAATAAACGTTCATTTTCTATTCTTATTTTAATTTTTATTTTAAAACATTAATTTGTAAAAATATGTATTAAAATGAAAACAAATGTTTTAGCAACATTGATTTTAATTTCTGTGGCACGAAAATGTCAACGTATTTGTGAGAATAAAAATAGCCTTAAATAGTTGAATGAAGTTGAATAGCTGAATGAAGTTGAATAGTTGAATGAACCTAACGAAGTTTAGGTACTGGTGCATTATGCGGGTCCACCGCTATAGACTATATCAGGGAAATCAGTCACGAAACCCGTCAAACGGGCTATTTGCAAGAAACTGCTATAGATAAATGATTGCAAAGCCGTGGTTTCTCAGTGAGTTACAATATTTAAACGATTGTTTTTTGGGGTCTTAAACCCCCCCCCCCAAAAAAAGGTACCTAGGAAAAGGTTACGTATTTAATATATGCTATGCTTAACCCCCGACCCCCTCACCCTGATATGCAAATATATAGCCCAAATTTGTTTCTTAACTATTATATATTCATTCTATTTTATTTTATTTCATTAGCATTAACAAACTTGACTTCTTTCGTGGGCCCGCATAATGCACTAGTACCGAAGTTTATTTCAAAAACTTTGTCAAACCTCGGTAAAAATTTAGTGGCTGGCCACTTCTGAAGGAAACATGCTAAAAAAAGAAAAGAAAAAGGTACCACTAGGTTCCTTAGTTTACTTTTTGCTAGTATCGCCGTCACTATTCTGACAATGCACCCAACGCTCCACCCGGATGGTGTTAAATATTGCTCTTAAAATATATTTATTCATTAATCAAATCTCGCGATAAGTCATAGGTTCTTTTTAAAACAGATTTCTGCAGTCTCGACTCAAAGAAAGTTAATTTCGCTTATGATTCATTGGATAAGAATATTGAAATGATCTTAAAAAGTGGATCAAACAGTTTGTGGTAACGAACTGTTAGTAAGGAGCGACGCGGCTCAATGGTAACCAAAACTCTAGAAAACGGGTTTTTGATACCAATAGATACATCAAAAGAATCAGATTTCAATGCTGATTTCAAATATATAAATTTCATCAAGTTTAGTGCTACCCATCAAAAGTTACGCGCCTGAGAAAATTTGCTGATTTTCAAAAAAAGGGGGAAGACCCCCTAAAAGTTATAGAACCTTAATGAAAATCACACCATCATCTTTAGCTTATCAGAGAACCCTTACTGTAAAGGTTTCAAGCTACTATCTACAAAAATGTGGAATTTTGCATTTTTTGCCAAGAAAGATCACGGATGCGTGTGTATTTGTTTTTTGTTTTTTTTCCCCAGGGGTGATCGTATTGACCCAGTGGTCCTAGAATGTCGTGGGAGGGCTCATTCGAACGGAAATTAAAAGTTCTAGTGCCCTTTTTAAGTGACCAAAAAAATGGAGGGCGACTAGGCCCCCTCCCACTCTTATTTTCTTCCCGAAGTCTCCCGATCAAAATTTTGAGATAGCCATTTTGTTCAGCATGGTCGAAAATTTGATAAATATGTCTTTTAGAATGACTTAATCCCCCGAAGTCCCCAGGGGGAGGGCTAAAAGTTATGAACTTTACCCAATGTTAACACACAGTATTGGTTATTGGGAAGCATACAGAAGTTTTCAGGAGGGTTTTTTTCTGGTAGTGGGAGGGAAAGGTGGGTCGGGGGTTATGTTGGAGGATCTGTCCATGGAGGAAGTTTTCATGGGGGAAGGGAAATTGCCATGAAGGGGGCGCCGGACTTGCCAGCATCATTTATTGGTTTTTGGGAAGTATACAGACATTTTCAGGAAGGATTTTTTTCTGGAGGGGGGGCTAGAGGAGGGGGTTACTCTGGAGAATCTTTCCGTGGAGGATGCTTCTTTGGGGTAAGGGACATTTCTATGAAGGGGGCGCAGGATTTCCAAGCATTATTTAAAAAATGATCAGAAATTAAATAAAAAAAAACAAGTTTTTTCAACTGAAAGTAAGAAGCAACATTAGAACTTAAAACGAACAGAAATTATAACGTATGTGAGGGGGTTCTCCCCCAAATCAATACCTCGCTCTTTACGCATCAGTTTTTTTTAGTGCTTTCAAAAGAGATATCTATTTTAATTAAACGGCCTTTGTGATTCAGGGTTTTGTGAATTAAATTTTTTTTTTACTTTTAACGTAAAGAGCGTGGTATTGACTAAGGGGAGAACCCCCTCATATACGTAATAACATATACGTAATAAAAAAACAATAAAAAAACAAGCAATACGGCTCAATAGTAATCGAGACTTTTAAAAACAGAATTTTGATGTCAATAAATGTATCAAAAGAATGTGTTTATAATACTGATTCTAAATATATAATTTCATTAAGTTTAGTATTACTCATCAAAGGCTACGAGCCTGAGAAAATTTACCCGTTTGTTTACTTATTCAATGACGGTTAGCCAAAATAAAAGCTGCATTAACTAAAAAACGATCAGAAATTAAATAAAAAAAACAAGTTTTTTAAACTGAAAGTAAGGAGCGACATTAAAACTTAAACCGCACAGAAATTCGTCCGTATATGAAAGGGGCGGGCCCCTCCTCACCGCCGCGCTCTTTACGAAAATGTTTGACGCGTTCTCACAACTTTATTTTTTAAAACAATAAAAACTTTAGCGTAAAGAGCGAGACGTTGAGGAGTGGGCAGCCCCTTTCATATACAGAATAATTTCTGTTCGTTTTAAGTTTTAATGTCGCTCCTTACTTTCAGTTTAAAAAAGTAGTTTTTTTTATTTAATGACTGGAAGGAACCATAAGACTCGGATTATTGTTTTGCACCATATTAGATGCTTATGTAGCTTGATTATGCACCCTATTAGCTAAGTTTTCTTAGAAAAACTCAATTAGCAAAAAAAAAAATTAACTAAGATCTTGACCGAAAACGATCTTTGACAGGAAATAATTTTTGCGAAAATTTGAGGACTCTGATGTTACCTCTTAGGCCGTTACAGTTTGCAAACAGGTTTCAAACAGTTCGTGGTAACGAACTGTAAGTAAGGAGCGACCCGGCTCAATGGTAACCGAAACTCTAGAAAATGGGTTTTTGATACAAATAGATATATCAAAAGAATCAGATTTCAATGCTGATTTCAAATATGTAACTTTTAGTGCTGCCCATCAAAAGTTACGCGCCTGAGAAAATTTGACTTATTTTCAAAAAAAGGGGAAAGACCCCCTAAAAGTTATAGAACCTTAATGAAAATCACACCATCATATTCCGCGTATCAGAGAACCTTACTGTAGAGGTTTCAAACTCCTATCTGCCAAAATGTGGAATTTTGCATTTTTTGCCAGAAGAAAGATCACGGATGCGTGTTTATTTGTTTGTTTTGTTTTTTTTTCCCCAGGGGTGATCGCAACGACCCAGTGGTCCTAGAATATCGTGGGAGGGCTCATTGGAACTGAAATTAAAAGTTCTAGTGCCCTTTTTGAGTGACAAAAAAAATGGAGGGCAACTAGGCCCCCTCCCACGCTTATTTTTTTCCCAAAGTCACCCGATCAAAATTTTGAGATAGCCATTTTGTTCAGCATGGTCGAAAATATGATAAAAATGTCTTAGGATGACTTAATCCCCCGAAGTTCCCAGAGGGAGTGCTAAAAGTTAGGAACTTTACCAAATGTTAACATATAGTTTTGGTTATTGGGAAGTATACAGAAGTTTTCAGGAGGTTTTTTTTTCTCGTAGTGGGAGGGAAGGGTGGGTCGGTGGTTATGTTGGAGGATCTATTAATGAAGGAAGTTTTCATGGGGGAAGGAAATTGCCATGAAGGGGGCGCCGGACTTGCCAGCATTATTTATTGGTTATTGGGAAGTATACAACCATTTTCAGGAAGGATTTTTCTGGAGGGGGGGGGTAGAGGAGGGGGTTACTCTGGAGAATATTTCCGTGGAGGATGTTTCTTTGGGGTAAGGGACATTTCTATGAAGGGGGCGCCGAATTTCCAAGAATAATTTAAAAAACGATCAGAAATTAAATAAAAAAAAAGTTTTTTCAACTCAAATGTAAGAAGGAATATTAGAACTTAAAACAAACAGAAATTATAACGTATGTGAGGGGGTTCTCCCTCAAGTCAATACCTCGCTCTTTACGCTACAGTTTTTTTTAGTGCTTTCAAAAGAGCTATCTATTCTAATTAAACAGCCTTTGTGATTCAGGGGTTTGTGAATAAAAATTTTTTTTTAACTTTTAACGTAAAGAGCGTGGTATTGACTAAGGGGAGAACCCCCTCGTATACGTAATAACATATACGTAATAAAAAAAAACAATAAAAAAACAAGCGATACGGCTCAATAGTAATCGAAACTTTTAAAAACGGAATTTTGATGTCAATAAATGTATAAAAAGAATGTTTATAATGCTGATTCTAAATATATAAATTTTATTAAGTTTAGTATTACTCATCAAAGGCTACGAGCCTGAGAAAATTTACTCGATTTTTTAAAGAGGGGAAACATCCCCTACAAGTGAAAGAATTTTAATGAAAATCACACCGTCAGATTCAGCGTATCAGAAAACCCTATTACATAGGTTTCAAGCTCATATCTGCAAAAATCTGCAACTTTGTATTTTTTGCCAGAAGAAAAATATACGAATATAGAAGTTAGTTACGTAAGTTAATTTGTAAAGACATCCATTTAGCAAAAGAAAAGTAAAATTTTTATGCAAATAAAAGCTGCATTAACTAAAAAACGATCAGAAATTAAATAAAAAAAAAACAAGTTTTTTAAACTGAAAGTAAGGAGCGGCATTAAAACTTAAAACGAACAGAAATTATTCTGTGTATGAAAGGGGCTGTCCCCTCCTCAACCCCTAACTCTTTACGCTAAAGTTTGATTCTGTCTCACATCTTTGTTTTTTAAAACAATAAAAAACTTTAGTGTAAAGAGCGAGGCGTTGAGGAGGGGACAGCCCCTTTCATATACGGAATAATCTTTGTTCATTTTAAGTTTTAATGTCGCTCCTTACTTTCAGTTTAAAAAACTTGTTTTTTTTATTTAATCTTCATTCAACTCTGATCAGTGATTAAAGGATTTGGATGAGATTGTCATCAAAGCCCTCTCTTCAATCTTCTATTTGTAAGACCTTAACACTTTGATGAGTCAAAACGAGCTTGTAAGAATTTCATCAGATAAACTTGTAATTTACAACGTAATTTAGGGTACTTACGCATTATATGGGTCTTTACAAGGAGACCAATCACGAAAAACCGGCCAGACGGGTTAACTGGCTTTAGGGTAATGCAATGCAAAGCGTGGATTTCATTGCGTTTATGATGTTTAAACTATTTGTTTTTGGGGGTTTAGGGGGAGAAAAGGTACATAGGTTAGGTTAGGTTACGTATTTAATTTATGCTATGCTTTACCCTTTCCCCCCCCCCACCCCTGTTTTGCCAAAAAATAGCCCCCATTTGTTTATAAAAGATTATATAATATTCCGATTTTATTTTATTTCAATAGGATTAAACAGACTTGACTTTTGAAAGGCCCATATAGTGCGTAAGTACCTAATTTAGATACAATGTAAGTGAATACTTAACTTGATGTCTTTTCTCCTGCTCTTTCGCAGTTCAAGAATTGTTTCTGGGGCAAACTCCATTTTCAGCAATTAATGAGACCCCAAAAGGTAAAACGGTCCGTTGTTGCATTGTCATTTACAGCTGATTCACGTATGATAATTATTATTTTCTTTAGACTTGATAGTGAAATGTAACTAAAAAAACAGATTAGCATATTTTTTTTTAAAGAGCCATAAATCCTTCAAAAAATGCCTACGCCCTTGTTTTTGGGGCCGCAGGGGGGGGGGGCATAGAAGAGTTAGAAGTGTCCTAGTAGCAACCAGCGTTAATTTTGTTAATTGTAAAGTGTTAATTGTATAACTTACAATCCTTTCCCTGGGGACGTTTTGGAGAATTGTATCCCCCGTGGCATAGTTACTAGACCTTTTGCCTAT
>NC_142795.1:26575800-26613033 GCF_049724085.1 Artemia sp. Qi Xiang Cuo
CGAATCACTTTTAACCTTCATAAAGAGCACCAGAACCTACAATATCAAATAAAATGAGCCTTTTCTTAATTTAAGCGACAGCCTTTCCGTGCGAAGTGACTAGGAACAAAAATGATACAAGGAAGTCACTTCGCTCTTTGAGCAAAGTCACTCCACGAGCGAACACTAAAGCGTTCATTTTGCTTCAATTTGTCTGCTTCACAAGTCTGCTTTCCTTCGGGTGGTCATATTGAGCTGAAGTTCTGTATGTTTGGATATTCACGTTTGATGCATTGGTATAAAAATTCAGAATTTCGCGTATAGAGAAAATGTTCCTTCTATAGAACCTAACCTAACCTAACCTAGTCTGTCAGCTTAGACTGTCAACTAAGCTGAATCAAATGGTTGTCTCAAATTTGTTGTACACAAAAGTAAATAAAAAATTAGAAAAAATTTTTTTTTATCCATTTCTGTTACGTCCCCCCCCCCCTCTTGATCCATTTCATGTACACATTGATTTCAAAATCTTCTGCTGTTATCACATTTTCTAATTTCAGATGCCGTATTGACGTTATTAATATTGACGACTGGTGATTCAAATTCACGAGAACTTCTGTCATCATTCTTATGTCTCATGTAAAGGCACATACCGAGGGTTTCTGCTTTGGTTCAGATAAATCTTGTGAAATAAACCTATTGGTTCTTATCAACAGCGATTCTAAGAAAAAAAAAACTGTCGCATAGATGATGCTAAGTAGAGGACAAGCTTTTTTTATAACGTATAATATGATCTATCCTTTTATGATCCTAATACTATTACATATGAAACATAATACATATTCTACCAATTTGCAATGCAACGGTAAAACAGTTTTGACGTCAAATTTATGGTAGGATTTAATTCTTCAGTTTATAAATACCTGTTTCTGGCAATTTTATTCAAAATCCTATCCTTGCACTAAAGCGTCTAGATTCATCTTAAAATAGGTTATGCTAAACCACTTTCTATAATGCAGCTATTACATTTCAGCTCTACCAGAGGGAAGAATCACACATGTGGACATAGTAAATTCTGGACTAGAAGTGATGGACAATTTCAAATTGATTTTGATTAACTCCACGGTCACCTCTACCAAAATTAAAGTAGATTCTCTTCGTTGCATGAGTAATAAAATCAAAGTCATTAACGACGATGTTTTTGAGTAAGTGTTACCCCTATTCTATTCATTCTTTTCTTTTTCCCTCTAAGAATCTTATGAGGTATAATGGACCGGTATTGGCAACATAACGTTTAATTACAACGGTTCAAGTTCAAGTTCTTTATTAATCAATAAAAAAAAAGTTTTTGACAAAACTATCAAATTAATTACCCACAGTGAGAATAACTCGTGTGTGGGTTTATATACACTCAACAATAAATAACTAATACTATCTCCAGATACCGTAATAAAAAGATTGCTCTTCAACTCTCCGTACGGTAACAACAAACAAAATCCGCAAAAAATCAAAGTAACCAAATAAATAAAATGAAATGAGGAGTATCCACCCCAAAAAATAAATCAAATTAATAATTAGTAACTAAATGATTCATTAATCTAATTTTATTATTAACCAATAAATTATTCAAATCTATAAAACTATGAAATTTATTCCAATTATATATGATATTATGCCTTGGTGAAAAACGGGACCTTTCAGATTTTATTAAAGCCTGACGGACAACAGAGCTGCCACGGGTCCAATATGCAAGCAAAACCTGATTATCATCCTGAAAAAATTATTATGCAAATAAAAATACTCAGGCAAAAGACCTTGAACGTGTTTAATCATATAAAGAACAGAATGGAAAGAAGAGAAAACATCCAGTGGAAGGATATTTGAAATTTGATACATACTTTTTGTTGACGATTTACCAGGGTAAGAAAACGGGCTAGGCAGGAAATTTTTCAATAGACGCAGAGCTTTATTTTGTTGCCTTTGAAGAGGAAGAATATGAGTTTTACAAGTATTCAAAAAAATAATGGGACAGTAATTTATATATGAATGCACTAGAGAATGATAAAGAGATTTCAGGGCAAAAAACGGCAGAACAAATTTCAGATGATTCATCATACCAATATTTCTTGCCAGTTTCGAGGTATTGAGCCACACGTTTCGTACAGCTTACTGTTTGAGATACGGCCAGTCAGTCGGGTACCCAAACAATCCGTAGGCAATTTCTGTGGAAAAACATATAGCACATCTTCCTCCGTTTTTTGGAGCACCCATGCTGCAGAACCATACTTGACCACTGTCATCATTGTAGCTTCCAATATTCTAATCTTCGTTCGCAGACTTATCTTCCTGTTCTTCCATACTTTTTTCAACGGTGAAAAACACCCCGGGCCTTGGCTATTCTACTTTAACATCTTCACTGCACCCACCGTCTGTACTATCCACTTGATCGGTCTTTTCGTTACCCAAACTCACCTTTTCATCTTCACTTATTCCTAGCCTTAGCGACTTAGTTTTCTTAATATTAATTTCCAAGCCTGCTCTTGCACCCTGAACTTTCAAAACCGCTAAAAGTCCATTCATTTTGCTAATAAATTCATCCAGAATGCTTAAATCATCAGCATAATCTAAGTTCAGGGAAGTTTTACTTCCCCATTTGATTCTGTGTTATCCCATTACCTTTATTGTGTGCAATTCCCATTTGATTCCGTGTTATCCCATTACCTTTGCTGAGCCCCTTAAGGCAAAATCAGCTACATTTAATACGAAACCTGCTACTAACCTCATTTCCTACCTTAACCGCAACAGTGTTATTCTGGCACATAGTACTAAACACTTTAATACATTTGTCTGGTATAACATACAAGGATAAGACCTTCACTAAAGGTCTTCTATCAGCTGAATGAAACGCTTGCTCATAATCTATAAAACTGAGGACTAAATGTGTTTTATGTGTTTTAGGCACTTCTCAATTATTATTCTAAGAGTGAAAATCTGGTCAACATACCCTCTACCTTTCCTAAAATTCCACTATTCTTCTCTTAAAACTATGTCTACAACATCTCTAACTCTAAAAGGTATTACCATACTAATTAATTTCCTATCTACAGAAACCAGACTAATGCCCCTATAATTACGGGTGTTTAATTAGGGCTTTCTTAAAATTGCTAGGTACTTCCTGTTTTTCGGATATTATATTCATAATCTTCAGTAGCTTATCTCTAACCTCATAACCACCATATTTAATAAAATCTTTTACTACACTATCAGCATGTGGGGCCTTACTGTTTTTAACCCTTTTAGTACTGCCACTAATTCATCCTCACAAAATAAATCTTTCTTCACATCCAAGGTGTCACAAACTTTTTCATTCTCCTCTATATCTTTTCCTGTAACTCTATGACGGTTTACCACATTCTCAAAATGTTCAGCTCATCTCTCTTTAACTCTCCGTTATCACTAATTGTGCCCCTTTCCTATCTTTACCTAGGACAGGTCCAAATTGACTACTCCCCTCAGTTTCCCTATTCGTCTATTTCTATATGATCTATCACTTATATAATTATTTTAAAAGCCCGTCCCCCTCTCTATTAAACATAATGCATTTTCACTAATGTTCCTAGCTGTGTTCCTAACTTTCTTCCTTAAGACACCATCAGTGACTTCAAAAACTGTTTTCCTAAAATTATTCCATTCATCTTCTGCATCGTCAAATTTCAAACTCTTCAGTTTAGTGTTCAAATGTTCCTGGAAAATTTATCTCAAATTCTCATCCTCATGTTTACCAATATCAAAGCTTCCTTGAAAGTAGTTACCTTTCCTAAATTTCATTCTTGAATTAACCCTAGACACTACTAAATTGTGATCTTTACTTTTAACACAAATAACTGCACTCCTATCCAGGGACGTAGCTCCAGTATTTTTATTGGGAATGGGCAATAGTGGTCTATATACGGAGAATTAAGGGCCACGGGCTATGTAATATTTTACTCCAAATTACTGGCGGGGGGGGGGGTCAACTGCCCCCTCCCAATGACACCACTGCTCCTACATACCTTAATATCTTGTATTGATTCTGCCAGATTTCGGTTTACAATAACAGAATCAATAAGGTTAATTGTCATACCATCATGTCAATACCATGTTAACTTATGGGACATTTTACGACCAAATACTGTATCAGTTATAACTGCATTGTTATAGCTACAAAATTGCAGCAGTCAGTAGCCATTACTATTGTTTCCTACAACAGATTTACCTAGGCTGGGATACCATCTATCCCTATTCTACTGACCTGAGCGTTAAAATTTTCCTAATAAAAACACCATATTTCCACATGGGACCCTGCATATTCGTTCCTGTAGTGAAAGTAAAATGCATCAGAGTCACTTCTATCTCCGTCAGTCGGTTCTAAAGGGACATATACTACTATGACTGATACCCTGCACTTTTTAGTCGTAAAATGAACGACTAGCATTCCATTATTAATACCTTCCCAACCTAAACAAGACTTAGCAGCTTTCTCATTTATGAAGAACCCTACTCCCTGTCTATGTACCCCATCCTTCCTGTCTGAGTAAATAAATTCTACATCACCTAATTTCATGTTTCCTACGCGTGGGATGTGACTTTCTGAAATTCCTAATAAGTTCGAAGTGTCTAAATTCGTCAGTCAAAATGTCTATAGGACAGTTATTTTTAACGTTGTAACGTTCCAAGTTGCAATGTTAACATTCTTTAAATCATTGAAATCATTTCGGCTTCAGGAAAAGTAATGGTCCAAGAAACAGTGCAGAATGGGGACTAACACATTTTCTCAATTCTACCTCAAGCACTTAAGCCGGCTTAAAACCCACAGCAAGAGGTCCCTGGGACCTCCAGTCACAAATATTTATAACTCATTTTGTTTTCAGTAAAGTGCAAATTATGTTCTGGTCTTGAGAACGCATGGGTTTGTCAACCCTACTTATGTTGACTTTATTTTTATTTTATTCAATACAGGAGAAAGCCATAGACTTGTCGCAATTTCTGCCCCTTTTTGGTTTAATGAAGCTCTTTACTTTCCTTTGAAAAACTTACTTTCGTGGAAAAAGTTTTTTAAATTAATTTCTATTCGTTTTCTACTGACATAGTCTTTTTCATTGAAAAAGAACATAATATTTTATATCTTTTCAGGTATTTCTTTTTTAATAAGAATCCATAGTTTGGCTTGTTATTAGCATATTGGAGTAACTTTTTCAACAAATTTTAACCCTGACACAAATAGTATTTGTTTAATTTAGTTTTATACCTCCTCAAGTTGACCTGAAACATGAAACCTAATACCATTCCCAACAAATTCTATCATTGCTCTTTGACAACTTGTCAAAACAGTACCTTTTGGTTTAGTTTTAAAGCAACATTTAGTTTTAAAGCAACATTTAGTTTTAAAGCACAATGGGCAACTTGCCTAACTGTAGGGGATTGATATATCCAATATCGCTGGCGACATTGTTACTGTATTGTTCTACTATGCTGAACAAAATGACTGTAAATGATATTGCTAGTTAATTAGACCCCGGCGCCGCGCCGGCGGATCGACCGAACGCCGCCGACGAGACGCCCGATTGAACGCCGCCTACGGGTCGTGACGCCGCCGGTAGTAGCGGTGGTTTTTGGCCGACTTTCAATTAATTTTATCCCAATTCTTTATTGCGTTAACCGTAATGTCGGAGCTTTTCCGTCTCTTGTGGTTTAGTATTTCGATTTTCCTAATTAGAAATCAAACAGGGCTTGCACTATCCTCGAATTTTCGGGTATTTCCCCGAAAATCTATGCGTCATCCCGAAAAAAAATTTGGTTCCCCGAATCCCCGAAAATCACGCAATCACGGTGCCACCCCTAGCGATTTATCACCAGTGACTTTCCCCGCTAAATATTACTTTGCATACCATAATTCTTCACTACTCTCTTGTTGATTAATTATCGTCTCTTTCGTTACTTTGCATAAAAACCAGAAAGATGCAATATGCAACTGCAAATATTACAATATACACAGTTCTTAATATGTTGACAAAAAAAAGTATCGTCTTTATGAAATGAGTTTAAAGAATTTCGAATGCAGTTTCCCAATCGCTATTTCTTACATAATTCGTGGTCAAGAATTTTATTTTCAATTTGAATAGAATTATAGAACGCATTCACTGCTATACAGCTTCAGCCTTTTGTTGGATTTTGAAATTGACAGCCGACAGATTGTTTCTACAGCTGAATTGTAAGTTTGCAGGTTTTTTTTTTAATGTTTTTAGATAAGATTTTCTTAATGTTTAATACTCAATTATTGAACGCCTGATGGAAAATATAATCTTCTTTCTGGACCATTTTTACCCCCTCCCCCCTCCCAAAAAAAAACAAAAAAACAAAAACAACCTTAGATTGATACAAAATTTAGCTATAGACTAAGCTATGTACAAGGTTGGGGAATTAAAGATTTAACCGGAAGTTACCCAAAAAATATGATTAATAAATAAATTGTAAATTATTGTCTATAGTGAGGGGGATAGGGGGCTATCATTTTTAAATGATAATTCCTCATTTTTTTGAAATCAGTGAGGCCAAAAAGATAATTATTTTTTTCATTTAAAGTGGAGACAAGAAAATGATATCAAATTCCCTGGGAAACCATTGAAATATTTTGATAGACCCAGGGCCCCTCATTAGGACTTGTTCATTGTCTTGGGTATTTTGCGATTTCTCATAGGCTACTGGCCTTATCTGGCTTTTGTGTGTGCTCCCTTTTAATTAGATTCTTTGGATCTTATGCCATGGCGAATCTATGACTCAGTTTTCCAATAATTTGAGGTATATCTGAATAATTTCGACATTTTTGTTGTTGTATTTGTACCCCTTTACTCATAGCCTCAATTTTTTTCAAGGAACACTAAGCTGTTTAACGTTATTTTGCGTGCTTGTTCGAACCATATAGTGACCTAGGTAATTATTAAGTAAATTATTTTTCTAATGAAAGCTGAGACGGTATCCTATCAAGGTGGTATCCAGAAGGGGGGGGGGGTAGGGAGGTATTACATTTAAATGATAATAGCTCATAATTTTATTTATTGGAAGCAGGAATCCCAAAAAGTTGATTTTTTTAAATTTAAAGCAGAGACGGCATCCTATCAAGGTGGTATCCAGAGGGGGGAGGGGGGTATTGAGCTATCATATTTAAATGATGAACCTCGATTAGAAAATTCGATCACCCCACAAATGATTACCAAAAATATGAACAAATGTAACATTTGGAATATTATAACACTTTTTTCAAAGCTTTGAAGAAAAGCAAAAAAGTCTAAATATCCCTAACTACGCTTGAAAGCTATTTTAAAAAGAAACTCTTTTGAGATCTCCATGGAAATGACCATAGCAGAAGCTTTGAGCCTGGGTGGGGATCAAAGAGGAGTCTTTGAGTATTTTGACCACAGGTGAGTTATTGTTGCGACTTTCTTAAATTTGGTAATTCTTGTGAGCATTTGGAAATCAAAGCTTAAACTCAGTAACTGATACTAAGGGCCTAACATCTTCCTAGAGCTACTTCAGTCTGCATATTATTTCATTTAATTACACTTAAAACAGATGAGCTTTTCATTTTCTACATAAGAAATTTTCTACATAATCTGGCACTTCATTTTTCTTCATAGCGAATAAATTATTAAGTGTTTTTTTGTGTCATTGTAATTGAAATGTTCTCATGTGAAGTGTTTATAATGTATTTTTCAATTTGATAAATTTACTCCCTTTAGATGCAGTTTGTAATTTGACTGATATTAGGTATTTATCAATTTATAGTTTGGAATGAATCCCCAAAAGAAAAAAATGAATCATATCCAAAAGAGCAGCCAAAAGCAATAAAAAAGCAGCAGTTCAGCCTTAGCCTACATGATATATATTCTATAAAGAAGCCAAAAACAACTTTAAAATGCATTTTTTTAAAATTGTTGTTAAAGACCAGTTTTTAATACAAGAAGGCTTTTTAGGAATCCAAAAGAGCAAAAACAAAACAATATCAAAGTCGCCCATTTCAATGTTTTAAAGGTGACAAAACAGATATAGGCAAAGGGCATTATGAAAAAATTAAGCTCCTAAGTTCAAAGTTATATTCAAAGATTTTACCCAGATAACTGACGAATTTTGTGATACGGTATTTGAAGTTTTATATGCAGTAATGCTCGATGAAAAAAACTACTAATTTTGATAATTATTTATGCTAAGAATACATAGCTAACTGATACTTCAACTACTCGTATTATGCAAGGGTTCTGAAACGCCACTGCCATTTCGTTTCTACCAGATTTCTTTTTCTCTTGATGAATAGCGAAGAAGACCAGTTTCCAGCCAGCGACTTGTGAATTTTTGAACTCATGAATGGGCTCGAATCAGTTGTAAATTTAAGCTGTGATTTGCAAAAGACTGATGAAAACATTAATGTTTGCGGTCAACATTGATCGCGCTGGCGGAGCGCCGCCGACATCTTACCGGTGGCGCGGCGCACTGTTTTTGGCCCCGCCGCCGCCGGTCTTCCCTCATCGGCGCGGCGCCGGGGTCTAGTTCTGACCTTTGTTCGTAAGGTCATTAAAATCAGTATTCGTAATAAAATTAAAACCCATTTTTCTTGCTGAATTTTTCGTAAATGGAAAAGCAGTGTGGTCTAAGGAATTATTGTAGTGATATTATTAATAATATACACATAGCACCCTTTGGCTAGTTCAAAATCCAGCACAACTTACCTTTAAAGGTTTATCTTAATAATGTAAGTCTTTCTTGTGATAGTGCTCTCTCACCTTTTTGAAAATCTACATGCTCATAGTTCATTTTGATTTAGTTTAACACCCGCCTAAATATTTCTTTAAAGCTTCACCTTAATACTCTTAGATGGCATGGTAGTAATATTTATAGTAGCAGTATCCGCATCGCACCTTTGGTCAGTGGCGGATCCAGGATTTTTAGGGTGGGGGGCAAAATAGGAGGATCCGATAAACTTGCGTTAGGAGTAAGTTTAATTAAAGTAAACTTGCTTTAATTAAGTAAATTGCACCACTTTAGACTATGTTAGGGGAGAGGTGCACCTCCCTGGATCCACCACTGCCTTTGGTTTTGTTCAACTGACAACATCCCCTTCAACACACGCAGAAAGTTTCAGCTCAGCACCATCAACCGTTCAAGAAGCCTGGCTGATCCGTCCTCTTAACAACCTGTGTGGGCATAGTGTGTTTCGATTTAGTTTAAAACAGTTTTAACATTTCCCAAATTTTCAACTTAATACCCTTAATTCTAGTAGCAGTAGTACCAGCAGTAATAGTAGTAGCAGCAGACCAGTCGAATCTCAGTAATTTGACACTCGATACTTTGAACTTTCGATAATTAGAACTTTTTTGCGGTCCCTTGAAAAGTGTTTGATGAATGGAAAAAAAGAAAACATACACCTCGATAATTTGAATGTGTAACGAGATCATCTTGCTTGGTAATACTCCATGAAAATATTCAAATCCTGCTGGATAGCATTGATAAAGGTGAGAATATGAAAATAACAATTTTGACCTCTGTAATTATGATTAATAAGGCCTGAAAAGATATCAGTTCTACCACCCTACACACCTACTTCAAAAAATGTGTTCGCTAAGAGAACACCATACGGTCATTAGAGTCGCGCAATTCAACTGATTTCATCCCCCTAGAGACAGAGTGGGGACTTCTAACAAACTATGGTGAGTTTACCTTTGAGGATTTTGTTCACAGGGAAGATGAAGTGGCTGCCGATAGTGCTTTGGTTCTAGGTGTTTACCCCCCCCCCCCGGCGATAAAAAAATCCCAGTATAAAGTAAATGTAATGTTTCATTTATTTGGTTTTTCAAAGTGTAAATTTTTTTTCAATGACCGTTTTTCCAAGTATTAAGTACTGTTATTAGGTTAATGTAGTGCTTCATTTAAGTGTTTTATGACGGTCGCTGATCAAAGTTTATGTTATTTTTGCCTTTCATTTATGTTTTTTACTCTGTTCGTGGCCGTATATTTGGCTTTAAAATACACTTATCTATCTATCTATCTAATATGCAGAATAATTGTACCAAACACATTTTGCATACAGACTCGCTATACTTTACCCCTCCCCCCTAATGTGCAAATCTATAGCCCAAATTTGTTTATAAATTAACGAAGAAACTAACAAAAAAAAACGGTGTGTTCTTGAATTTCACACATCGTAAACTTGAGTGAGTGACGCATAATACACAAGTACCAAAATACCTTCCCCCGACGGAAATTATAAAAAAAATAAAACTCAAATAAAATTCTCAAATTTGGAAAGCCTTACTTTGTACGGGGGGTGTTTTCCGGGGTTTTTTTTTCAATGGAGGGGGTATTTTCCGGGGGATTATTTTCTGCGGGGGGGGGGTTCCGGGGGATATATATATATGGTGGTTTTTAACACCCTCCCCCCCCCTTCCCACGAGGAACTCCCTGGCACCGCTCTTGGTGCAAGCACTTATAGGTTATATATATATATATATATATGTATACATATATATATTTATATTTATATATATATATATATATATATATATATATATATATATATATATATATATATATATATATATATATATATATATATATATATATATATATATATATATATATATATATATATATATATATATATATATATATATATATATATATATATATATATATATATATATATATATATAATTGTACATATATCTGTCATGTATTTTCAATAAAGCACTTGTTTATTTGAATTTCTTCCTTGTTCCTTCTTGATTATTTGAACACCTGTTATGTTTGAACATCTCGGTAATTTGAACTTTTCCTCTGCTTCCTTGAGTTTCAAGTTATCGAGAGTCGACTCTAATAGCAGTGGAATCAATGCTAGTAGCCTTAGCTTTAGTAGAATTAGTAGTAATGATAATAATAGTAGTAGTAGTAGCAATAGTATGAGTAGAAGTAGTAGCATTAGCATGCAAATATTGTCTTTTGGTTAGCTCAACATCCCCCCCAACAAGCCTTGTTAGTTTCAACTTTACACATCAAACTATATATTACTGATATGCCCTTTTGACAACTTACATGCAGACGGCATTTTTTTATTCAGCTCAACTCACCCTTCAAAATTCCCTGGAACTTTTACCATTATACCCTTAGGCATAATTGTAACATCAGTCACCGTAGTAGTATTAGTATTACAAGTAGCAGTGTTAATTTTAATAGCATCAGCAGCAGTAGTAGTACTAAGTATTACTTTTTGGTCTGTTAAACATCCCTCTCATCGAGTCTTTTTTTTCACTGTTTTTACTTTGTTTTAATGATGTAAACATATAAGGGAATATTTGTAACGTCGTTCATATTACAGTAAAGCGCAGACGACGCACTATACTTTAAACTTTTAAGGTTAGGGGGGGGAAGGAGAAAGTAGTAACTCCTGTTTGTAGTAATTTTTGTTCGTTATAAATTTGACTTGAATATTCAAATGAATTTTTCTTTATTCAAGATTTATTTATTCGTCTATATTCGTACCTTTTATCTTTATGTTTGCAATAATTGTTTGTTTTAATTTTTGTACTTTTTGGGTTTCATTTATTCTTTAATAATAACTTCTGGTCGTTTTGATCTTGAATTACTAAAGGAATTTATTTCTACTCGTATTAAGTTTAAAATGACTCTTGAATTTTCTTTGAAAAAATCCTTTTTCGGAAAGTTTTTTTTTTTAATTAATTTTTGTTCGTTTTCATTGCCAAAGTCTTGTTATTGGTTAATCATAGGCAGCGCAATAGCGCTGCCAAAGTAAAGAATGATTTTGGCACAATGTATTATTTATTATCATAAATTTTTGTTTGTCTTAGACCAGGGCACTTCGTATCGAAGGAGTTGTCGTAGAAACTTCGAAAAGGGCTCTTTCGATCGGAAACTGAAAAGGCTAGTGCCCGTTCTAATAGTCGAAAGTGATTGGAGGGCAACTAGCCTCCCTCTCACGCCCACCATTTCCCCAAACACGTCCAATCAAAATTTTGAGATAGTCATTTTGTTCAACGCAGTAGAAAGGTCCAGAAATTATGTCTTTGAGGAAAACAAATCCCCCACATCCCTCAGGGCAAGGGTTGCAAGTTATGCCCTCGCGGCATATGGTTTATATAGAAAGGGTGATCGTATAAACTTCGGAGGGGTTCATTGGATTGGAAAATCGGAAGTCCTAGGGCCCTTTTTAAGATTCAGAGTGATTGAAAGGCAGCTACCACCCCCCCTCCCCCACGGGTGACGGCAGGGGGTATCGCCCCCTAGGAATTTGGTAAATGAAGCTACTATAATCAGACAAATGAAGCTACTGTAATCAAAAATGTTTCCCCTGAACGGAATGCTGGGAATTCTGTATTTTCCTCCTGAACGGATACGTTTTTCTGTGTTTTATTATCCTTTTTTTTCCAGGAGTTTTTATGAAGTATAAAGGTGTCAAATATATCGGTATTGGGTATTCAAAATTAAATTAAAAATGTGTATTTTATTTTCTTAATCTTAGTTTTAATGTTTATTTTGAACAAACCACTTTGATAATGCGCTACTTTTTACAAACACTAAAGGCATTAAATATTTTGGTGTTTGATAACCAAGTTCAAAACTGTCGATATTGTTAGTCCAACGCTTAAGCATTGCTCAACAGAACTGAATGCCGGAAGTTTATATCTTAGTTTTTTGTAAGTAGGCTATAGTTTTGTGTATTTTTTTTGTAGTTACTTGCTGTTTTTCATTTTTATATACTTTTACTTTAATTGACATACTTTTTCCATTGCCTTTACAAAAATGTTTGTCTCTAAGCCTCATTAAGTAAAAAAAAAAGTTTTTTCAACTGAAAGTAAGGAGCAACATTATAACTGAAAACACACAATAATTATTATGTATATGAGGAGGGTTGCTCCCTTCTCAACCCCTCGCTCTTCAGGCTAGAGTTTTTCGGCGCTTAAAAAAAGCTAATTATTGTTCTAATTAAACGACCCTAGTGTTTCAGGAGTCGTTTTAAAGAATTGGGACAAAATTTAAACTTCAGCGTAAAGAGTCACGTATTGAGGAGGGGACAACCCCCTTCATATACATAATAATTTCTGTTCGTTTTAAGTTTAATGTTGCTCCTTACTTTCAGTTGAAAAAGCTTGTTTTCTATATTTAATTTCTGATCGTTTTTTAAAGTACGCCAGGATATCTGGTTCCACCGCCACGGAAAAATCCCATTTCCCACAGAAATATCCTCTGGACAATTCAAGTCTTGCGAAAATTTACCTCGGAAAAATACACATAACATCTTCACGCGTAAAATTGAATCGGTAAAGATAAAGCAAGACATATAAAGAAATTTCGCACAGGAATTCTGGCAAATTCACCTAGTGTAAAATTTCCCCTGAAAACTTCCCCCCCCTGAAAACTTCCCTATCCATGGAATATTCTCCCCGTGCAAAATCCTCCCAGCAGAAAATTCGTCCTCTCCTCCCCACCCGAAAAATGTGTGCATACTTCCCAATAACAAATACTATACGTTAACAATGGGCAAATTTTATAACTTAAAAACCTTTCCCCAGGGGCCGTAGGGCGTCATCTTATCCCCAAAGACATAGTTCTAGGGCTTTTCAATTATGCTAAACAAAATAGCTATCTCGAAACTTTGATTGGATGATTTTGGGAAAACAATGGCATGGGAGGGGACCTAGATGTCTTCTAATTTTCTGGGTCGCTTAAAAAGGGCACTAGAACTTTGTATTTACATTAGATTGAGCCCTCTCCCGACGTTCTAGGTTTAGTGGGTCGATACGATCACCCCTGAAAAAAAAGAAAGAAAGAAAAAAAAAAAAAAACCCGCGATCTTTCTTCTGGCAAAAATTACAAAATTCCACATTTTTGCAGATTTGAGCTTGAAGCCTCTACAGTAGGGTTCTTTGATACGCTGAATCTCAATGCGTGATTTCCATTAAAATTCTATGATTTCTAGGTGGTCTTTCCCCCTTTTTTGAAAATCAGACAAATTTTCTCAGGCTCGTAGCTTTTGATGGGTAAGACTAGACTTAATGAAACTTATATATTTGGAATCAGCGTAATAAGTGAATTCATTTGATACATCTATTGGTATCAAAATTAATTTTCTAAAAAAAATTGGACAAAAGCCAAACTTCACAGTAGGGAGTAAGGAGCTAAAGAGGAGACAGCCCTCGTCACATAAAGAATAATATGTTCAAATAAGTTTCAAATGTGTTCCTTGCTTTCAATTGAAAAGCTCGTTTTTATTTAATTTCTGATTGTTTTCCAAATCATAACCAGGCCTAATCAAGATATGATTAGAGGTACCGGTCCCTTAAATCCCTGGTTAATTGCTTTTAAAATCTGTGAACCAATAATTGTAAGTGGATTAGTATCGTCCTACGTTTAAATTTGCAATTTCAATTTTGGATAAAATTTAATATACTTAAAAATTGGCATTGAATAATAATTTTAGTAAAAGTCCTTGTTAATATCACTACTGAAGAATTTCGGTTGGATGAAAAGGGGAATTATTGTTTGTATGGGTGGAAATTCTGAGAAACTTTTGATCTTCTACATAATTGAAGCCATCACAACCTCTACAATAGAATTTTCTTATCGATAAATATATTATATATATTTTTTTTAAATACATTGAAGTAATTCATATAAATAGAAAAAGAAAAATATTACCATTTAAAATTGCTGAAAACTAAGTTCCTAGCTGTATTTGCCACCCCAAAGAAATTTCCTGGTGGGGCTGATGATGGCCTGCCTTGCCCTTTCCACCTCTGTGCTGATAGATATGGGAATGCAACATTTTAGCTGTATAGAGGAACATTTTAATTAATTCATTCTCTCCCTACCTCTTTCACATTTATCTGAAGCCTCATGAAGAATAAGCACTTTGTCCATTAAAATATAATTTTTTAGGAAGCTACCCTACCCCGATCTAAACAATGACTCACTCCCTCTCATTATAGCGGATACGCAAGTATAGATCACCAAACGTAGCCTAATTTCATTATAAATAAAGAGAATCAGCTTGGTTGAATCCAGTACTGCCGTCGTCTTGCATTACTTCTTTTGCAACTGGGAAGCCTAAAATATAGTTATTGATGCTTTTAAATCAATTAGCTTCTCAGAATTTTAAATTGATTGCAAATTCGTCCTCTTTGGGGGTAAATTCGTAGTTTGGCGCCCTAAAATGGCAGAAAACAAGTCTTTCCCCTAGCCTAATCTGTATGGTGACTTAAAAAGAGCTTTAAATTTAAGTTTGAATGAGCTCCCTCCCAATTATCTTGGACCTTCGGTTTGATACGATCACCCTGGGAAAAAAAACCCTGGGAAAATGTTTCTTCTGAAAAAAAAACCCCGAAATTCCATATTTTGAAGATTGGAGCTTGAAACCTCTACCGTAGGGTTCTCTGATATTATGTATCTAATAAAGGTATTTTCAACAAGATCGCTTGCTTTTTTTGGGGGAGTTTCCCCTTTTTTTTAAAATCAGGCAAGTTTTCTCAGATTTTTGGTTTTGGGTGGGTAACAATGAACTGAAAGAATTTTATATTTAGAATCAGTATAAAAAGTCAATACTGCCGGTGTAGCAATTATCATGAGAATTCTATTTTTAGTTTTGGTGAATATTGGCCCAAGCCACTTTTTACTTCCAGTTTTTTTTATCACAAACTATTTGATAAGATTCTCTTGTAACGAAAAATTATTTGGAAGCTGCTCATTTTTTTTTTTTTTGAATAGGACCAAAAAAGAAAGAGGGTCAATTTCACAGCTGGGTAGTAAGTTTAAATTTGGTTTTTCTTTCGCTATTCTATTTTTTTAAGTCTGAATGTATAAGAGATTAAAGTTCGAGGGGGAGAATTGTTCTATTATGAAAGAGGTACATTTTAAATGACCATTATAAAATCAACACATCTATGCAGCTATGGTATCTATGCAGGCAGGATGATGTTTTAGTATCTCTACTCCTTCTGTAAACTATTCTAAGGCGTAGGAAATTACATAAACACAAGTCTACATTAGTTATAATCTACAGAAGCGATAAATCTTTCTATAATTTTGATTCGAGTTTGATTTTCTTTTAAGATTAAATACACGATAATTAAATATATTATTGGTTAAATAAATTGATCCCTTTGCCGGGAATCCTTGTCGTTTAAAATTTGCTGTATTTTGTTTCATTTTGCATGCAATTTAATTGCTCTTCTTATTTGAAAGCTTTTTTCCCTGAACGCATTTAAAAATAAACTTATTCCTAACAAAAACATATCCTGAAATATATTCCCTGTCACCCAACCACCACTACTATTTTAGCGTCTGCCCCCCGGAAAATTTTCTGTCGGCGCCCTTGTATCCCCTCCCCCCTCACACGTTGTAATTTCCCGAAATGCATCCAAATGAAATTTTAAGATAGCAATTTTATTCAAAATAGTCCAAAGATCATATAACAAGGCTTTTGGGGAGGAAACAAACCCTATTTAATTTCTGATCTTCTTTTAAATAATGCTGGGAAATCCGGCGCCCCCTTCATAGCAATGTCCCTTCCCCCATGAAAACTTCCTTCATGGAAAGATCCTCCCACATAACCCCCGATCCACCCACCCCCCTACTACCAGAAAAAATCCCCCCTGAAAACGTCTGTATACTTCCCAAAAACCAATTCTATATGTTAACATTGGGTAAAGTTCATAACTTTCAGCCCTCGCCTCGGTGACTTCGGGGGATTAAGTCATCCTAAAGGACATAGATATCATAATTTCAACCATGCTGAAAAAATGACTATCTCAAAATTTTGATCAGGTGACTTTGGGAAAAAATGAGCGTGGGAGGGGGCCTAGCTGCCCTCCATTTTTTTGGTCACTTAAAATGAGCACTAGAGCTTTTAATTTCCGTTCCAATGAGTCCTCTCACGATATTCTAGGACCACTGAGTCGATAAAACCAAATTTTCTCAGGCGCGTAACTTTTGATGGGTAAGAATAAACTTGATGAATGTTATATATTTGAAATCAGCATTAAAATGTTATTCTTTTTATGTATCTATTGGTATCAAAAACCCGTTTTTTAGAGTTTCGGTTATCATTGAGCCGGGTCGCTCCTCACTTAAAGTTCGTTACCACGAACTGTTTGAAAAGCGGAGGAGGGCACCTAGCCCCCCCCCCCCCGACTCTGTCCACCAAACGCAACTGATTAAAATTGTGAGATATTCATTTTGTTCGAAATAGTCCAAAGAACATATAACAATACCTCTAAGACCTCTAACACAGCCCCCAGAGCCCTGGGGCAAGGGTTGTAAGTTATGCCCTGGGGCATATAAGGTTCTTATGGAATGGTTGTTTGTATAAACTTCAGCTGGGGCAAATTTTATTTGAAATCGGAAGTTAAAGTGCCCTTTTTAAGAGTTAAAAGTTATTTGACAGCTACCAGCCCCCCCCTCCACACCCATCGTTTCCCCCAACACATCCAATCAAACTTTCTAGATAGCAATTTTGTTCAGCGTAGTTGAAGGGTCCAGACATTATGTCTTTGAGGATGACAACTACCCCACAGTCCTTGTAAGGGTTGTAAGTTACGCCCTGGGGACATATAAGGTTCTTACAGAAAGGGGGGTCGTATATACTTGAGACGGGTCTCATTGGAAAGGTAATCAGAAGTTGTAGTGCCCTTTTTAAGAGTCAAAGCGATCAACGTTGTCTTTTCCCAAAATGTAGACAATAGAAATTTTGATATAGATATTTGATTCAAAATAGTCCAACAAACATATAACAAGGCTTTTGGGGTTGTTACACACCGCCAGAGCCTGGGGGCAAGGGTTATAAGTTGTGCCCGGGGGCATTTATGGTTTTTATGGAAGGGATGGTTGCATAAAATTTGGAGGTAGCTCATTTGTTTGAAAATTGGAAGTTCTAGTTCCCCTTTAAGAGTCAAAACTGATGGAAGTCAACTAGCCCCGCCCCCCTAACTACCCCTCTTTCATGAAACGCATCTGATTGAAGTTGTGAGATATCCATTCTAAAACAAAATAGTCCAAAGAACATATAACAATGCCTCCAGGGTTGACAAAAACCCCAGGGCCCAGGGACAAGGACTGTAAGTTATGCCCTAGGGGCATACAAGGTTCTTATGAAATGGGTTGTCGTAAAAACTTCAGGTGGGGCCTATTTGATTTGAAATTGGAAGTTATAGTGCGCTTTTTGAGAGTCAAAAGCGATTTGAGAGCACTCCCCGCCCCCCCCCCCACCCATCATTTCCCAAGAACAAACATCCGAACAAAGCTTTGAGATATCTTTTTTTTTCAGCATTGTTGAAAAGTTCAGTAATTATGCATTGGAGGATGACAAACCCTCTTCCCCGAGGCCTCAGGGTAAGGGCTGTAAGTTAGGCAATTTGTTCATTATTTACACATAGCATATGTTATCAAGAAAAGGTATGCATTTTTGATTACTACTTTCCCAAAATACGAAGGGTGTTAAGATGAGTTTTTCAAGGAATATTGAACTAAATCAAAACATGTTAGGCGTATATGGGTTGTCAAAAGGGCGTAACTCATGAATGACTTAATATATTCATTTGGAACTTTCGGAAAAGGATAAGGGATATGATCAATTGACCAAAAAGGCAATATTTACACGCTACTATCACTACTTCTACAACTACCGCTGCTTCTACTGCTACCACAACTACTACTACCACCAAAACTACTACTTCTGTAGCGGGTACTACAAAGGCTGAGGATATTGAACTAAGCATCTGAGGAAGTGTTAAGGGGAAACGTTGAACTAAATCAAAGCATATTATGTGCATACAGATTGATAATTTGGGCGTATCAGCAATTTTTAGAACGGATTATCGCACCAAGAGGAAACTTCAGGGGTATCATATGAGTGAGATAGTCTCATTCGATGAGGATCAAAATGATTATTCGTCATCTTCACCTAAGGATGGAGAGACTTTGTCAATTTCGACGCTGTCTCGGAGCTTTTCTGAAATTCTAACTATAGTGAAAGACAATGGAAAAAGCTTGACAGTATCACGAACCAGTTCAAATCTCTGGAAACCTGGGTCAAATCACTTGAGGAAGCTTTATCTGGCCAATTGCTGCAAATTTCGACGATCCAAACCCATGTGGCGACTACTGAGAATGAAATAATAAATGTAAGATCACAGATTAGTGTTGTTACATCTGAGTCAGTGTTTCTCCGTGAAGAAAATAATCAGTTGAAAAATGGGTTAATGCATTGCGAGCAGAGAATGAATGAGAAAAATGTTGTGGTTTGGAATATACCTTGCGACGATAAAGAGGAAGCTTAAGAGATTTTCAAAACCATCTGCGAAGAAGAACTTTGTGTAAAAGAGACCCCATAATTTTCTGTTACAGAAGGGAAAATAGAGTTTGGATATTTTAAAGTTGCTGCTCGCTCTAAAGAATAAAAAATCAAGATTTTGAAACAGAGTAAGACACTTAAAGGTAAGATTGCTTGCTGTCATAAAGATGTTTATCTTAGTGATGATGCTCCGACGGCAGTGAGAGATATTAGAAAACGGCTGATTGAAAAAATATCAAAGCTTGCTGATTGTGGTATTCAAGCATGGGTAACAAAATCGGTTCCACCTCTCCTTTGTTTTGATTGGCCAAATGGCCTGCGTGTTTCTTTCTCCGTGAATGACGTGATTCCTGAATTGTCAGTGCCAATAAATCCTCGAGGTGTGCCTATGCAATGCTAAGCGGGTTGTCATATTTATATTTATATTAATTATTTTAGTTTAATATGGTTTTGAGTTGTTATTTTGTTGCGTTTTTTCCTTCTTTTTTTTGTGATAGCATATTGGTATGAAGTAATGTTGTCTCGTGTTTTTTCTTTTTTTTTTTTTTTTAAAAGATGTTGTGGATGGAATAAAATAAAAAAATAAAATGAGAAAAAATTATTAATTGTGTTTAATGTATCTCGCGGTGCGGAGCGTCCCGGGTTGTGTTTGGAGTTCTTGTGGATTCGTCTTGGCTTTCATTGATACTAGGCCTGGAAACAGTAGTAGTGTTTTTGGATTTTATGAAGATATCTATGTTTCTTTTTTTTGTTTAGGATCGAAGTGTGGAAGCGATGATACCAACTCAACGAATGATGAAAATGATAAGTGTAAGTATTTTGTCCTTTGAATTTCCAATCGAATAAGTCTTTTTTCTACGTTTCTACGACAACGCCTTATATAAAAAACCTTATATACCCACCCAGAGTATAACTTACAACCCTGGCCCTAAGGGCTTGTTCTAAGGGGGATTGTCCTCAAAAACATAATTTCTATCTGGAAATCAACTACGCTGAACAAAATGGCTATCTCAAAATTTTGAAGAGATGAGTTTTCGGAAATGATGGGCGTGGAAGGGGTGTTAGTTAACTTTCAATCACTTTCGACTATTAACAAGGGCACAAGCCACTTCAATTTCCAATTGAATGAGTGCTTTTCGAAGTTTCTACGACAAATTCTTCGATACGAAGTGCCCTGCCCTAAAGGAAAAAATTAATAAATAATGTATTATGCCAACTTCGTTCTTATATGCCCCCAGGGCATAACTTAAAACCCTTGCCCTGAGGACTGTGGGGGAGTGTCCTCCTCTTTACTTAGTCCCCGTTTCTGGTCTCGTTCTCGAGTGTCTTCGTTCTTTACTTAGGCAGCGCGATCGCGCTGCCTCTGATTTATTCAACAACTTACTATATGAGCCTTATATGCCCCCAGGGCATAACTTACAACCCTTGCCCTGAGGGCTATGGGGGGAGGGGTTTTCATCCTTGAAGACCTAATCTCCAAAACTTTCAACTACGTTAAAGAAAATGGCTATCCAAAAATTTCGATTGGATGTGTTTGGGGAAAAGGTCGGCGTGAGAGGAGGGGGTTAGTTGCCCTAAAATCAGTTTCGAGGCTATTAAAAAGGGCACTAGCCCTTTGAATTTCAAATTGAATGAGCCCATTTTAAAGTTTCTATGACAAAGATTTCAATAAGAACTTTATAAGACCCCATAGCCAAAATGAAAATCCTTGCCCTAAGGGGTGTGGGGGATTTTAGTCCTCAAAAATGGATTGCCCCTTTGGAAATCAACTATTCTGAACAAGAAGGCCCTCTCAAAATTTTATCGGATGTGTTTGGGGGAATGATGGGTGTGGGGGGGGGGGGCTATATGCCCTCCAATCACTTTCGACTATTAAAAAGGGTTCTAGCCCTTCGAATTTCCAATCAAATGAGCATGTTTTGAAGTTTCTACGACAACGCCTTGTATACAAACTTTATATGCCCCCAGGGCATTACTTAAAACCCTTGCCCTGAGGGCTGTGGGGGGAGGGGTTGTCATCCTTGAAGACCTAATCTCCAAAACTTTCAACTACGTTAAAGAAAATGGCTATCTAAAAATTTTGATTGGATGTGTTTGGGGAAAAGGTGGGCGTGAGAGGGGTTAGTTGCTCTAAAATCACTTTCGACTATTAAAAAGGGCACTAGCCCTTTGAATTTCAAATTAAATGACCCATTTTTCAATTTTCTTCGACAATGATTTCAATATAAACCTAATATGCCCCCAGGGCATAACTTAAAACCCTTGCCCTGAGGGGGAGGGTCGTCCTCAAAAATATACTTTCCATTTGGAAATCAAGTACGCTTAACAAGATGGCTATCTCAAATTTTGATTGGATGTGTTTAGGGAACGGAGGGCGTGGGGGGGGCTATATGCCCTCCAATCACTTTCGACTATTAAAAAGGGCACTAGCCCTTCGAATTTCCAATCAAATGAGCATGTTTTGAAGTTTCTACGACAACGCCTTGTATACAAACCTTATATGCCCCCAGGGCATAACTTAAAATCCTTTCCCTGAGGGTTGTGGGGGAGTGTCATCCTCAAAAACATATTTTCTATCTGGAAATCAACTACGCTGAACAAAATGGCTATCTTAAAATTTTGATTGGACGGGTTTTGGGAAATGGTGGGCGTGGAAGGGATGTTAGTCAACTTCCAAACAATTTTCGACTATTAAAAAGGGCACAAGCCACTCCAATTTCCAATTGAATGAGCGCTTTTCGAAGTTTCTACGACAACTTCTTCGATAAGAAGTGCCCTGCTCTAAAGGAAAAAATTGATAAATAGTGTATTGTGCCAACATCGTTCTTATATGCCCTCAGGGCATAACTTAAAACCCGTGCCCTGAGGACTGTGGGGGAGTGTCCTCCTCTTTACTTACTCCCCGTTTCTTGTCTCGTTCTCGAGTGTCCCTGTTCTTTACTTAGGCAGCGCGATCGCGCTGCCTATGATTTATTCAACAACTTTCTATATAAACCTTAAATGCCCCCATGGCATAACTGACAACCCTTGCCCTGAGGGCTATGGGGGGAGGGGTTGTCATCCTTGAAGACCTAATTTCCAAAACTTTCAACTACGTTGAAGAAAATGGATATCTAAAAATTTTGATTGGATGTGTTTGGGGAAAAGGTGGGCGTGAGAGGGGGTTAGTTGCCCAAAAATCACTTTTGACTATTAAAAAGGGTACTAGCCCTTTGAATTACCAATCGAATGAGCCCTTTTTCAAGTTTCTACGACAAAGATTTCAATAAAAACTTTATATGCCCCCAGGGCATAACTTATAATCCTTGCCCTGAGGGTTGTGGGGGAGTGTCCTCCTCAAAAATATATTTTCTATCTGGAAATCAACTGCGCTTAACAAAATGGTTATATCAAAATTTTCATGAGATGGGTTTCTGGAAAGGGTGAGCGTGGAAGGGATTCTAGTCCACTTTCAATCACTTTCGACTATTAAAAAGAGCACAAGCGACTCCAATTTTCAGTTTAATGAGCGTTTTACGAAGTTTCTACTACAACTTCTTGCCCTGAGACAAACCCTTGCCCTGAGGGCTATGGGGGGAGGGGTTGTCATCCTTGAAGACCTAATCTCCAAAACTTTCAACTACGTTGAAGAAAATGGCTATCTAAAAATTTTGATTGGATGTGTTTGGGGAAAAGGTGGGCGTGAGAGGGGGTTAGTTGCTCTAAAATCACTTTCGACTATTAAAAAGGGTACTAGCCCTTTGAATTTCCAATCGAATGAGCCCTTTTTCAAGTTTCTACGACAAAGATTTCAATAAAAACCTAATACGCCCCCAGGGCATAACTTATAATCCTTGCCCTGAGGGTTGTGGGGGAGTGTCCTCCTCAAAAATATATTTTCTATCTGGAAATCAACTATGCTTAACAAAATGGCTATCTCAAAATTTTATGGGATGTGTTTGGGGGAATGATGGGTGTGGGGGGGGGGCTATATGCCCTCCAATCACTTTCGACTATTAAAAAGGGCACTAGCCCTTCGAATTTCCAATCAAATGAGCATGTTTTGAAGTTTCTACGACAACGCATTGTATACAAACCTTATATGCCCCCAGGGCATTACTTAAAACCCTTGCCCTGAGGGCTGTGGGGGAGAGTCCTCCTCAAAAACATATTTTCTATCTGGAAATCAACTACGCTGAACAAAATGGCTATCTCAAAATTTTGATTGGATGGGTTTTGGGAAATGGTGGGCGTGGAAGGGGTGTTAGTACACTTTCAATCACTTTCGACTATTAAAAAGGGCACAAGCCACTCCAATTTCCAATTGAATGAGCGCTTTTCGAAGTTTCTACGACAAATTCTTCGATACGAAGTGCCCTACTCTAAAGGAAAAAATTAATAAATAATGTATTAGGCCAACTTCGTCCTTATATGTCCCCAGGGCATAAATTAAAACCCTTGCCCTTAGGACTGTGGGGGAGTGTACTCCTCTGTACTTAGTCACCGTTTCTGGTCTCATTCTCGAGTGTCCTCGTTCTTTACTTAGGCAGTGCGATCGCGCTGCCTACGATTTATGCAACAACTTTCTATATAAACCTTATATGCCCCCATGGCATAACTGACAACCCTTGCCCTGAGGGCTATGGGGGGAGGGGTTGTAATCCTTGAAGACGTAATTTCCGGAACTTTCAACTACGTTGAAGAAAAAGGCTATATAAAAAATTTGATTGGATGTGTTTGGGGAAAGGGTCGGCGTGAGAGGGGGTTAGTTGCTCTCAAATCACTTTCGACTATTAAAAAGGGCAATAGCCCTTTGAATTTCCAATTGAATGAGCCCTTTTTCAAGTTTGTGTTTGGGGGAATGATGGGTGTGGGGGGGGGGGGCTAGTTGCCCTCCAATCACTTTCGAATATTAAAAAGGGCACTAGCCCTTCGAATTTCCAATCAAATGAGCATGTTTTGAAGTTTCTACGACAACGCCTTGTATACAAACCTTATATGCCCCCAGGGCATTACTTAAAACCCTTGCCCTGAGGGCTGTGGGGGAGAGTCCTCCTCAAAAACATATTTTCTATCTGGAAATCAACTACGCTGAACAAAATGGCTATCTCAAAATTTTAATTGGATTTGTTTGGGGGAATGATAGGGGCGGGGGGTGCTAGTTGCCCTCCAATCACTTTCGACTATTAAAAAGAGCACTAGCCCTTCGAATTTCCAATCGAATGAGCCTGTTTTGACGTTTCTACGACAACGCCTTCTATAAAAACCTTATATGCCTCAAGGGCATACCTTGAAACCCTTACCCTGAGGGTTGTGGGGGAGTGTCGTCCTCAAAAACATATTTTCTATCTGGAAATCAACTACGCTGAACAAAATGGCTATTTCAAAATATTGATTGGATGTGTTTGGGGGAATGATGGGCGTGGGGGGGGGCTAGTTGCCCTCCAATCACTTTCGACTATTAAAAAGGGCACTAACCACTCCAATTCCATTCGAATGAGCCCTCTTCTAAGTTTCTACAACGACTCCTTCTATACGAAGTGCCCGGGTATGGAGAAAAAAAAAACATATTGGGCCCACATCGTTCTTTACTTAGGCAGCGCTAGCGCGCTGCCTATGATTGGCTAAGGCCACATATTAATAATAGTAGTGATACAATTTACAGCTCCTAGAATTGAGGAGATTCTAGCCAAGTGAAGAGAGAAAATAGCTAAATCTACTAAAGGTCCAGCATGGACAATGGTGGAGGAGAAAGGGGGGGGGGGTAAACTGTTCACCTGGTTGGTTCAATAAAACCTACCAATTTTTAATTCCCCGCAATTCCAAACAACACCTCCTTCATATACCCCCCCCCCAAAAAAAAGTATTAAAACTTATAATTCTAACGTTTAATGTTTTCACATAATCGACATAAATATTAGCTAAAAGTGGACTGAGCGCTCCCCGAATTTCAAGCCTATACTGTCTACAATCATGTTAATATGGATGTATGTAGGTACGTCAAAAATTTCATCTTTCATCTTTCTGCAAAGATTATCGTTTTTTTTCAATTAATGTTTGTTCTAAGATCTTACAGCTCACAGATGTTAGCAAAAAGCGTGAAAGAAATTGGAGAGTAACGCATCATTCTAACGAGTGCCAAAAAATGGAGAATCTTAGCTGTCACGCAATAGGTTATTTTTAGAATATGGTCCCAGATACAAAATACTGGAAATAGTTTCATGGACGAGTTGCTTGGGGCGCTGTACCAAACCCTAAACAAACAGAAATTACAATAATTAACCGAGTCAAACTCAAAACGAGCAGAAATTAACATAAGTTGGGCGCAAAACCCCTGTGCCTTCCCAAGGCCAGAACAAAATTTTCACTTTACTGAAAAAATATAAATTTTTTAATTTTATGAATTTAATAAATCAAATAATATCAACATTTTTAGTACTAAGTGTCCTTATATGTATATTAAACTGAGACTTCACATTCATTTGTATTTTTTCAGTAAAGTGCAAAGTTTGTTCTAGCTTTGGGAAGGCATAGGGGTTTTGCGCCCAACTTATGGTAATTTCTGCTCGTTTTGAGTTTGACACGGTTATTTATCGTAATTACTCTACATACTGGATTTCATTCATTTACCTATGCTGTATTGTGGTAGGTTCCTACTTGGAATATTTTTGCACTTAATTTTTGCTGATTCTTGACTTATTGGAGCTGTTTACTTTTTTTTAAAAAACTTATCTCTTGTAATTACGTTTTTTAATTAATTTCTGTTCGTTTTTTATTGACATATTCTTTTCAGGGAAAAAGAAAATAATACTTTAAATCTTTTCGTATTTTTTAAGACTTTATACTTTGGCCTGCTATTTGTATGCTGGAGAAGACTTTTCGGCAATTTTTAACAACATAAACCCTTTTAAAAATCTGGACACAAATAGAAATATTTCATTTAGCTCCATACCTCCTCTAGTTGACCTGAAATAGAAAACTTGATACCATTCGCAAAAAAAATCTGTTTACTTTCTTTGATAGCTTGGACACACTTACACTATTTTGATTTGGTTAAATTTTAAGAGCAGAAATGGGAGGTTTGGCGTGGGAGGGTAGGAGTGGAAGGGGGATTAGTTTCCCTCAAATCACTTTTGACTGTTAAAAAGGGCATAAGCCCTTTCTATTTTCAATCGAATGAGCCCTTTTCGAAGTTTCCACGACAACTCCTTCGATACGAAGTGCCCTGGTCTAAACAACAACAACAACAAAAAATAATACATTATACCCACTTTGATCTTTCAGAGGCAACGCTGTAGTGTTGCCTATAGTAAAGGCCATACGGCTCCAATGTTTTATTATTACTATTTATTATTATTTTTTTTTCCCAGAGGTTCTTTATACGGAAGGGGTCGTCGTAGAAACTTCAAATGGGGCTCATTCGATTGGAAATCGAGAGTTCTAGTGCCCTTTTTAATAGTCAAATGTCACTGGACGACAACTAGCCCCCCCACGCACATCATTCCACCAAACACATCCAATCAAAGTTTTGAGACAGCTATTTTGTTCAGCGGAATTGATTTCTGAAAGGAAAATATGTTTGTAATGATAACAATCCCCCATCACTTACAGAGCAAGGGCGTTCTTCTATGCCCTAGCGGTAAATCTGGTTTTTATAGAACGCGTTGTAATGGAAACTTCAAAACAGTATCAGTAAATTTTAAATTCACAAATCTCGCGCCCTTTTTAATAGTCGAAAGTGATTGGAGGGCAACTAGCCCCCCCCTACGCCCCTTCTTCCCCCCAACCCCTCCCATCAAAATTTTGAGATAGCCATTTTGTTCAGCGTAGTTTATTTCCAGATAGAAAATATATTTTTGAGGAGGACACTCCCCCACAACCCTCAGGGCAAGGGTTTTAAGTTATGCCCTTGGGGCATATAAGGTTTTTATAGAAGGCGTTGTCGTAGAAACTTCAAAAAAGGCTCATTCGATTGGAAATTCAAAGGACTAGTGCCCTTTTTAAGAGTCGACAGTGATTGAAGGGCAACTGCCCCCCACGCCCATCATTTTCCCAAACACATCCAATCAAAATTTTGAGATAGCCATTTTGTTCAGCGTAGTTGATTTCCACATAGAAAATATGTTTTTGAGGAGGACACTCCCCCAGAACCTTCAGGGCAAGGGTTTTAAGATAAGCCCTGGGGGCATATAAGGTTTTATAGAAGGCATTGTCGTAGAAACTTCAAAAAGGCTCATTCGCTTAGAAATTCAAAGGGATAGTGCCCTTTTTAATAGTCGAAAGTGTTTGGAGGGGAACTAGCCCTCCCCCCCCCACGCCCATTATTCCCCCAAACACATCCAATCAAAATTTTGAGATAGTTATTTTGTTCAGGGTAGTTGATTTTCAAATAAAAACATGTTTTGACGAGGACACTCCCCCCTACCCCTCGGAAAACGTTCTGTATGTACTACCTTAAGGGAAGACAATGTTTTTATAGTAGATATTATCGTAGTAACTTCAAAAAAGGCTAAATTACTTGAAAATTCAAAAGGATAGTGCCCTGTTTAATATTAAAAAGTGTTTGGAGGTCCCCTAACCCCCCTTTCCCCCAACGCCCATCATTCCCCCAAACACATCAAATCAAAATTTTGAGATAGCCATTTTGTTCAGCGTAGTTGATTTCCAGATAGAAAATATGTTTTTGAGGAGGACAATCAAAAAAGGCTCATTCGATTGGAAATTCAAAGGGATAGTGCCCTTTTTAATAGTCGAAAGTGATTGGAGGCAACTAGCCCCCACACGCTAATCATTCCCCCAAACACATCCAATCAAAATTTTGAGATAGCCATTTCGTTCAGCATAGTTGATTTCCAGATAGAAAATATATTTTTGAGGACTACAATCCCCCACAACCCTCAGGGCAAGGGTTTTAAGTTATACCCTGGGGGCAAATAAGGTTTTTATAGAAGGTGTTATCGTAGAAACTTCAAAAAGGCTCATTCGATTGGAAATTCAAAAAGCAAGTACCATTTTTAATAGTCGAAAGTAACTGGAGGGTAACTAGACCCCCTCCACGCCCATTATTCCCCCAACAACATCCAATCAAAATTTTGAGATAGCCATTTTGTTCAGCGTAGTTGAATTCCCGATAGAAAATATATTTTTGAGGGGGACACTCCCCCACAAGCCTCAGGGCAAGGGTTTTAAGTTATGCCCTGGGGGCATATAAGGTTTTCATAGAAGGTGTTGTCATAGAAACTTCAAAACATGCTCATTCGAGTGGAAATTAAAGGGCTAGTGCCCTTTTTAATAGTCGACAGTGATTGAAGGGCAACTGCCCCCCACGCCCATCATTTTCCCAAACACATCCAATCAAAATTTTGAGATAGCCATTTTGTTCAGCGTAGTTGATTTTCAAATAGAAAATACGTTTTTGAGGAGGAAACTCCCCCAGAACCTTCAGGGCAAGGGTTTTAAGATAAGCCCTGGGGGCATATAAGGTTTTATAGAAGGCATTGTCGTAGAAACTTCAAAAAGGCTCATTCGCTTGGAAATTCAAAGGGATAGTGCCCTTTTTAATAGTCAAAAGTGTTTGGAGGGGAACTAGCCCTCCCCCCCCCACGCCTATTATTCCCCCAAACACATCCAATCAAAATTTTGAGATAGTCATTTTGTTCAGGGTAGTTGATTTTCACATAGAAACATGTTTTGAGGAGGACAATCCCCCATAACCCTCAGGGCAAGGGTTTTAAGTTATGCCCTGGGGGCATATAAGGTTTTTATAGAAGGCGTTGTCATAGAAACTTCAAAAAAGGCTCATTCGATTGGAAATTCAAAGGGAAAGTGCTCTTTTTAATCGTCGAAAGTTATTGGAGGGCACCTAGCCCCCCCCCTCCAACGCCCATCATTCCCCCAAACACATCCAATGTAAATTTTGAGATAGCCATTTTGTTCAGCGTAGTTGATTTCCAGATAGAAAATATGTTTTTGAGGAGGACAATCAAAAAAGGCTCATTCGTTTGGAAATTCAAAGGGATAGTGCCCTTTTTGATAGTCTAAAGTGATTGGAGGGCAACTAGCCCCCACATTCTAGTAATTCCTCCATACATGTCACCTAACCATTTTCTGATTGCCATATTGTTTAGCATTCTCTATATCCCGATAGACAATATTATTTTTAGGACGAAAATCCCACGTAACTCTCAGGGCACGGTTTTTAAGTTATTTCCTGGGGGCATAAAGGCTTTTGCAGAAGTTGTTGTCGTATAAACTTCAAATAAGGCTCATTCGATTAGAAATTCAAAGGGCTAGTGCACTTTTTAATAGTCGAAAGTGATGTTATTTGGGTCAAACGAACGAACATAAATTAAAATTAACTATCTTACAAACGTAAAGATAATCGGTGCAAACATAAATAAATGAATAAATCTTATATAGCTTCAATATTTTTTATTACTTTCCCCCCAGAGCTATTTTATATGCAAGGGTTAAAAATACAATTTTGTTAAAAATAGTTGAAAGTTGTTAAAAATAGTAACAAAACGCTGGGCTAGACAGAAGCTCCCAGGGCCCGGGGGCAGGAAGGGATTCTCGTATAAACTTCTGAGATGGCTCATTTGATTGGAAATTTGAAGTTCTAGTCCAGCTCTTAAAGAGTCAAAATTGATCGAAGGGCAAATACTCCTCACACACGCCGTTTTTCCCCACCCCTTCCATTGAACTAATTCTGGTTATACCTGAAGGCCCAATGAGAGTTAAAATGTTTTGGTATTAACACACACCTATTAGGCATCTGCTCTCCTCCCTAACAATGAAAGAAACAGAGAGCTCAAGACAGTAGCGCATCCAGTGGAGGAGACACTACCCCACAACCCTCAAGGCACGGGTTTTAAGTATACACTGGGGGAGTATGAGGTTTTTATAGAATATGGTGTCGTAGAAAGTTCGTAAAAGGCTCATTCGATTGGAAATTCAAAGGGCTTGTGCTCTTTTTAATAGTCGAGAGTGATTTGAGGGCAACTAACCCCTCTCTCACGCCCACCTTTTCCCAAAACACATCCAATCAAAGTTTTGAGACAGCCGTAGTTTTAAATGTAGTTTTAAGTTTTGGAAATTAGGTCTTTGAGGATGACAACTCCCCCACAGCCCTCAGGGCAAGGGTTGTAATTTAAGGATTCTCCGAATCCTTTCCATTATTTCTTATGGAAGGGATGCTCGTATAAACTTTAGAGAGGGCTCATTTGATTGAAAATTGAAAGTTCTTGTTCACTTTTTAAGAGTAAAAAGAGATTGGAGGCTAACTAGCCCCCCCTCCTCGAAGCCCTAAATGCATCAGATAAAAATTATGCCCTGGGGCATAACTTATTAGGGGGGGTTTATAACTTATGGGAAGGGGTTTTGTATGGGAAGAACACATAGGAAATATATTATTATTATCCAATTATAAGGTTAAAATACATACTCTGTGATAGATGCAAAATTGCTTTGGCACACAAAATCCTATTAAGGTCAATTCCAAACAGTCGTGATTCCTTTGTGTCAGCAATAGAAATGGTCTAAACCCCCTTATTGGAGCTATTTTTCAACCCATTCATTCCTGTCAATCGCTGTCTACAAGTTATGCAAGCTGTCTATTGTTCATACATAAGGTTTTTATCAAAGAGGTAATCGTACTGACTTTGAAAAAAGCCTCATTCGATGTAAGTTAAAAGTTCTAGATTTGTATTTTAAAGTAAAGAATAATCGGAACGTAAGTACCCCTCCCCCCCATGCCATCGAGACTTTAAACTTTTTGGAATCAAAAACGAACAAACAATAAGTATAAAAAACTTTCCGAAAAATAAGTTTTTCAAAGAAAAGTAAAGGCCATTTTAAACTTAAGCTCAAGAGATACAAATACCTGTTAAAATTCAAACTCAAAACTACCAGAAATTACTATTACAGAATAAATGTAACTCACACCGACCAGAAATTAAATAAACAGTTATAGCAAAAAACATCCAAAAATTAAAAACATAAATGAATAAATACGTCTTAAAGCGAGTAAAGATTAAATTGAAAATGAAAATATAGCTTTAAACGAAAACAAATATTTTGATATTGAATTTTAATTAAAACTTAAAACGAAAAGAAATTGAATAAACAATCAGTATGAGCAAACATACAACATATATGAAGGTAAATGAATAAATAAATTTTAAAACAATTGAAACTTAAAAAGAATGTTGAAATCCAGTTTGGATCGAATAAAAATAACTACAAACAAAAGTTTGGGCATTGCCTCACTGCTGAAGCCTAAAACCTACTGTGTCATTGGTGCTTTACTGAAAACGAATTACATTACAAATGTTTTCTTTTGTACTTAATATTGAAAATAAATATTAAAATTACAGTAAAATTTTGAACTGATGAGCTTTTAGCAATTAATATCATTATGCATCAAATATTCAGTTTAATTTATTAGTTATTTTCAAGAATTTTCAAGACAAATATAGTTTCACAACAAGCAAAATTTGGATACTGCCCCCTTCTTTAACAGTAAAAACCTAAAGCCTTCTGTGTCATTGGTGCTTCACTGAAAACTAATTACTCGTATACTACAAATTTATTATTTTCCAGTTCTTACAGCATTGAAAATGTAAATAAAAATTACAGTGAAAAAAAGCCTGAACTGATGGATCTTTCAACAATTAATATCATTATATATCTAATATTCAATTTGATTTTGTTTATACTTTCCAAGACTGTTCAAGACTCATATAGTTTTGCCATTTTTTTTAACTCTGCCATTTTTTTTAACTCTGCCATTTTTTCTAACTAATCGTGTTAGTTTGTTATGAAAACATTCTATGGCTTCTAGGCATTTCTATTTGAGCGGAAAACTGCACCTCAAACTTTGTGGAACATGCATTTTCTTGCATGAAACACCAAAATATAATAAAATGTCAAGTTTCGGAGTGTTCCATCACTCGCAAGCAAGTGCCATTGGTATTTTTCAATTCGCATGGTCAATTTAGGGGGGGAGGTTAGGCTAATTCTCTTTGCAGCCCCATTCCGTCGTGGTATGATTCACATTTTCAACACCTGGTGTCCGGACTATCATATAATCTACAAAGCATACAACTACCCCAAATCAGTATCAATAAATAAATGAAACCCAAAACGAACAAAAATTGAAATAAATATTAGAGTCAAACTCAAAACGAGCATAAATTAATATGAGTAGGGTTCAAAACCCCTATGCTTTCTAAAAGTCAGTATATAATTTGTACTTTACTGAAAGAAATACAAATGAGTTTACTGAAAAAAAAAATGTGCATTGTCAATTTAATATACGTATGCTGATATTTATTCCCTATAATTTTAATTAATTTTTGATTTCTTAAAGTTACAAAAGTGAAAACATTTCAAAGAATTGTTTTCAGTAAAGCGTCAATGACGCAGTAGGTTTTAGGCTTCTGCAGTGAGGCGATACCCAAACTCTTGTTTGTAGTTATTTTTATTCGATTCAAACTTGATTTGCATATTCTTTTTAAGTTTCACTCGTTTTAAGATTTATTTATTAAATTACATCAATATATATTGTATGTTTGTTTGTATTGATTGTTTATTTAATTTCTGTTCGTTTTAAGTTTCATTTATGCTTTAATAGAAAAATATTTGTTTTTGTTATAAGCTTGATTTTCATATTCAATCCAAGCATTACTATCTCTAAGATATATTTATTCATTTATATTATTACTTGTTGTATGTTTTTTGCTATTATTGTTTATTTAATTTCTGTTCGTTTTGAGTTTGATTTATTCTTTAATAGTAATTTCTGGTCGTTCTTAATTTGAATTTTAACAGGTTATTGTATCTCCAGTGCTCAGTTTTAAAACTGCCTTTACATTTAATTGAAAACTTATTTTTAAAAAAGTTTTTTTAAATTAATACTATAAAAATGTCAAGCCTTCTAATCACTTTCGACTATTAAAAAGGACACTAGGCCTTTCGATTTCCAATCGAATGAGCTCTTTTTGAAACGACAACGCTTTCTATAAGCACCTTACATGCCCCCATGGCATAAACTACAACCCTTTCCCTAAGGTCTGTTAGGGTGGTTGTCATCCTCTAAAACCCAATTTCCAGAACTTTCAACTACGTTAAACAACATGGCTATCTCATTTTGATTGGATGTGTTTGGGGAAATGGTGGGCGTGAGAGGGGTGTTAGTCGCCTTTCAATCACTTTCGACTATTAAAAAGGGCACAAGCCACTCCAATTTCCAATTAAATGAGCGCTTTTCGAAATTTCTACGACAACTTCTTTGATACGAAGTGCCCTGCTCTAAAGGAAAAAATTCATAAATAATACATTGTGCCAACATCATTCTTATATGCCCCCAGGGCATAACTTAAAACCCTTACCCTGAGGGTTGTGGGGGAGTGTCCTCCTCTTTATTTAGTCCCCGTTTCTTGTCTCGTTCTTGAGTGTCCCCGTTCTGTACTTAGGCAGCGCGATTATGCTGCCTATGATTTATACAACAACTTTATATAAACCTTATATTCCCCCAGGGCGTAACTTATAACTCCTGGACTTGGGGCTCTGAGGGGGTTATCATCCTAAAAGCCCTAATTTCCAGAACATTCAACAACATTGAACAAAATGGATATATCAAAATTTTGATTGGATGTGTTTTAGAAAATGGTGGGCATGACATGGGCATTAGTCACTATCCAATCACTTTCAACTATTAAAAAAGACAATAGTCCTTTCAATTTCCAATTGAATGAGCCCTTTTGAAGTTTCTACGACAACGTTTTCAATAAAAACTTTATATACCCCAGGGCATATCTTACAACCCTTGCCCTGAGGGCTTTGGGAGGAGGGGTTGTCATCCTTAAAGACCTAATTTCCAAAACTTTCAACTACGTTGAACAACATGGCTATCTCAAAATTTTTATTGGATGTGTTTGGGGAAAAGATGGGCGTGAGAGGGGGGTCAGTTGCCGTCATATCACTTGACTATTAAAAAGGGCACTATCCCTTTGAATTTCAAATCGAATGAGCCCTTTTTCAAGTTTCTAGTGTCAAAGATTTCAATAAAAACCTTATAAGACCCCAGAGCATAACTGATAATCCTTGCCCTGAGGGTTGTGGCGGAGTGTCCTCCTCAAAAATATATTTTCTATCTGGAAATCAACTACGCTGAACAATATGGCTATCTCAAAATTTGTATTGGATGTGTTGGGGGGAGTGATGGGCATGGGGGGGGGGCTAGTTGCCCTCCAATCACTTTCGACTATTAAAAAGGGCACTAGCCCTTTGAATTTCCAATCAAATGAGCTTTTTTTGAAGTTTCTACGACAACGCCTTCTTTAAAAACCATATAAGCCCCCAGGGCATAACTTAAAACCCTTGCCCTGAGGGCTGTGGGGGAGTGACCTCCTCAAAAATATATTTACCATCTTGAAATCAACTACGCTGAACAAAATGGCTATCTAAAAAATTTTATTGGGTGTGTTTGGGAAAATGATGGGCGTGGGGGGCGGCTAGTTGCCCTCCAATCACTTTTGACTATAAAAAAGGCACTACCCCTTTGAATTTCCAATCGAATGAGCTTTTTTTGAAGTTTCTACGACAAGACCTTCTTTAAAAACCTTATATGCCCCCAGGGCATAATTTAAAAACCTTGCCCCGAGGGCTCTGGTGGAGTATCCTCCTCGAAAACATATTTTCTATCTGGAAATAAACTGCGCTGAACAAAATGGCTATCTCAAAATTTTGATTGGATGTGTTTGGGGGAATTATGGGCGTGGGGGGGGGGGCTATTTGCCCTCCAATCAATTACGACTATTAAAAAGGGTACCAGCCGTTCGAATTTCCAATCGAATGAGCCTGTTTTGAAGTTTCTACGACAACGCCTTCTATAAAAACCTTATATGCCCCAAGGGCATAACTTAAAACCCTTGCCCTGATGGTTTTGGGGGAGTGTCCTCCTCAAAAAGATATTTTCTATTTGGAAATCAACTACGCTGAAAAAATGGCTATCTCAAAATTTTGATTGGATGTGTTGGGGGGAATAATGGGCGTGGGTGCCAATCACTTTCAACTATTAAAAAGGGCACTAGAACTCTCAATTTCCAATCGAATGAGCCCCTTTTGAACTTTCTACGACGACCCCTACCATATGAAGTGCCCAGCTCTAAAGGAAAAAAAAAATAACACATTGTGCCAACATCGTTCTTATATGCCCTCAGGCCATAATTTAAAACCCTTGTCCCGATGGTTGTGGGTGAGTGTCCTCCTCAAAACATATTTTCTATCTGGAAATCAACTACGCTGAACAAAATGGCTATCTCAAAATTTTGATTGGATGTGTTTGGGGAAATGATGGGCGTGGGGGGGCAGTTGCCCTTCAATCACTGTCGACTATTAAAAAGGGCACTAGCCCTTTGAATTTCCAATCGAATGAGCCTTTTTTGAAGTTTCTACGACAACGCCTTCTATAAAAACCTTATATACCCCCAGGGCATTGCTTAAAACCCTTGCCCTGAGGGATGTGGGGGAGTGTCCTCCTCAAAAACATATTTTCTATCTGGAAATCAGCTACGCTGAACAAAATGGCTATCTCATTGGATGTTTTTGGGGGAAAGATGGGCGTGGGGTGAGGGAGTTGCCCTCTAATCACTTTAGACTATTAAAAAGGGCACTAGAACTCTCAATCTCCAATCAAATGAGCCCCTTTTGAAGTTTCTACGACGACCCCTTCCATATGAAGTGCCCTGCTCTAAAGGAAAAAAATATAATACATAGTACATTGTGCCGACATCATTCTTATATGCCCTCTGGGCATAACTTAAAACCATTGCCCTGAGGGTTGTGGGGGAGTGTCCTCCTCAAAAACATATTTTATATCTTGAAATAAACTACGCTGAACAAAATGGCTACCTCAAAACTTTGATTGGATGTGTTTGGGGGAAGTGTTCGGATGTGTTTTTTTGGGTTTGATGGGTGTGGGGGGGGGGGCTCGTTACCCTCCAATCACTTTCGACTATTAGAAAGGGCAATAGCCACTCCAATTTCCAATCGAATGAGCATTTTTCGAAGTTTCTACGACAACTCCTTCGATACGAAGTGCCTTGCTAAAAAAAAACACATTGTGCCCACATCGTTCTTTACTTAGGCAGCGCTAGCGCGCTGCCTATGACAATGGGCAAAGTTCATAACTATCAGCCCTTCCCCCGGGAACTGTGGGGGATTAATTCATCCTCAAAGACATATTTATTAAATTTTCGACTATGCTGAACAAAAGGGTTATCTAAAAACTTTGATTGGATGACTTCGGGAAAAAATTAGCGTGGGAGGGGGCCAAGTTGCCCCCAATTTTTTTTGGTCACTTAGAAAGGGCACGAGAACTTTTAATTTCCGTTCAAATGAAAGTAGAGATGCCTCAGGAGGTCCGATCACGCACCCCTGCTGCCACCTACAACTTTTTTTTACATATTTTATGTCTGTTTGTTGTCAGTGAGAATGAAAAAACAGGAATTTTGTCACATTTATGGATGTTTTCTTGCATGGTTATGTGTGTTGGTCAAATCATTTGATGTTTTTCATGGATGATTTATGGTTTTTGTCAGTGAGAATGAAAAAACAGTATTTTTCTCACTTGAAAAACAGGAATTTTGTCACATTTATGTCTGTTTTCATGGATGGTTATGTGTGTTGGTCGATTTATTTGATGTTTTTCATGGATGGTTATGGATGATTTATGGTTTTTGTCAGTGAGAATGAAAAAACAGAAACTTTCTCATATTTATGTCTGTTTTTATGGTTTTTGTCAGTGAGAATGGAAAAACAGGAACTTTCTCAGTTTTATGTCTGTTTTTATGGATTTTGTCAGTGAGAATGAAAAAACAGGAACTTTC
>NC_142795.1:26613533-26629679 GCF_049724085.1 Artemia sp. Qi Xiang Cuo
TTGTTCAACAATTTCTGAGGAATGCTCCACTTCAGTTGTTCGAAGTGGAGTCGTTAGGGTATCGGAGGTGGGAGGAGGAGGGTTCCCGGTGAAATCATCTAAAAGCTGCAAGGTATTTGGGGTCAAGTCTACCAGCTCAACTGTGCTATTATCTAAATTAAAAAGAAAATCATCTAAAAACTCGTCAATATTAAAGGGTACTTCAATGCTATCGTCCCATGTTAAATTGTTGGGGGACTCCACGTGTGCCTCCTCTCCTTCTCCAACTGACGTGCAGGGGGGATATGGTGAGTATGTAACCAGGACAACCTGTAAATGAAAAAATAGCTTATTTTCAAAGTGTTCAAATCATCCCCTACTGTTTAAAATTTGGAATATTATTTACGTATTTTTTAAAACGTACTTAGTAGTAGTAGTAGTAGTAGTAGTAGCAGTATGTACATAGTAGCATTTGGTTAATTCACTGTTCCCCACAACTATCGATATTCTGAAAGTTCTAATTCCCAACTTAATATAAGATATTTACAATCTAAAACGTCGCTTTACATAGAATTGACAATTTGATTTTGTTCAAACAACTCCACCCCTTCCCAATTTCCACTATTAAACCCCCCCCCGAGCCGGTCATCGCGGCGCTTCCCCCAACGCTTCCCTGACTCGTGGCGCATCCCTGTGGCACTTCCCTGACCCGTGGCGCATCCCGCGGCGCTTCCCTAACCTTGCCCCACAGCGCTTCCTGGACCCATCGGCGCATTCCGGGCTCCGCGGCTCCCGGTCATTTACATAATGTCCCAAAAAACCGCATTGTTAGGCGACATAAGTCGTTTCGCCTACTCCCCGTACAGGTTGTCTAGGACTCCAAATGAGCCTAGATTATTTTTAATCTCATATTTGTTCTGTTTCCAAGCGTATTCTCTGGGAAACAGTACAATTAAATTCGAGAACCGTTAATTCTTATTCAGGAATGTCTCTCCATGCAAAATCTTGGCAAGTTGATCTAGACATTCGTTACGCAAATTAGAATTACGCCTATGTGTAAGAGATTGCAATGCTATAATGTCTGTCCAACACAAATTGAGTGGGGGAAAAACATCTTTTAAAATCTATGAAATTTTAATTTTACAGTGTTGAAAAAAAGCGAAAAGCGAAAAGATGGAAGAAATGGGTAGAAACTAATCAGCTTTTTAAAAAACCGTGGTCTTTACTTGATAGCCTCCTAATATAAAATTGAGTTTAAATAAAACGGCAGTTTATAACGCAAAGGCAGTTTTCTATGAGGAAATTATGTCCGGGATATAGTATCCCTTTTCGGCTTCACTACGAGCCGATTCAGCAGACTGCTGAATGTATGCGATAACAGTGACCTGATTTAAAAGGGGGAACAAGGTCCTTTAATATCTCTGACATAATTTTACTGTGATGAAATAAAAGGTTTACTTCTAGGCCACTTAAAACTATAATATTCTAGCAAAAATAGCATTTTGTGATAAAAAGGTTCTCTAACAGTAAACTAGAAAATTACCCATGAAAAATATTCGCTTATGAGATAGCGAAGATGCATACAATGGAAAATAGCAAAGATTAGAAAAAGAGTGTTTTCTTTGCAAAAAAAAATTATATTAAGATATCTCCGAGAGAGAGAAATTTAAAACAATGGTTGGGGGGTGAGGGTCTAATATCCTGCTGCGATAAGTTTATATTGGGAATTGAAAAAGAAAAAACATTGGAAGAAATAGATAGGTAGTAAAAAATGCTTACATTTGCATAATCCGTCTTGGCTTGGGTGCCCGAAGGACCAGGTAGTGCGTGTTGGAGGGTGGACGGGGCGGCAGCGCTATGTTCTTGCGCGGCTGGGCCGGCTATTTCACGATCTTGCGTAGCTTCGGCATTGTAGTTATCTGCCCACTCTTTCTTTAACTTTCTGCCAGGCCGCATTGGGGCTGGCACTGATGTGGCTGCCTCACCCTCTCTGGCTTTCTTGGAAGGAGGGGGCACGCATTCTTCATAATTTGCCTTAAAAAGAAGAGAAAAATTAGTATCAAAATAATTTGCCCCTTTTTTACAGAAAGAAAGTTAGTATCCTCATCCATGTAATTTATCTCTTTTCAGTAAAGCAAAAAGTAAAAATTTCGCGAGAAATATATTAAGCTTAGAAATCAAACGTTTTTATTAGACATTCAGTAGTCTATAGCCATAGGATAGGAATCGTTGTTTCTATTTTTACCATTTAGAAAAATATTAAATTTTCTGGTCTATAGGCTTTAAATTAGATCGTTAACCCATCGACCTGTAGGCATATATTTTGCAAACATAGGTTAAAATGCTATTCAATTTATACATAATATTAGCTTCATGCAACTCACAAAGACTTTTCTAGCCCTGCACTGTTTTTTTTAATTTTACACTGTTGGCGTTAGAATTTAAGGCATTGCCCCCCCCCCCCCCATTACATAATTTACTTACAACGAAGCTGTTAGAAGCAATGTATTGCCCCCTCCTCCCTTTCACATAATGTTCTAAATATATTGTTAAAGTTAATTTGAAAATAATCTCTTTCACCGGCTCTCTGACAAATACAATGTTACGAAACTACATGCTTAATATACAGCAATCTCTTTTTGCTTAAAACTGTTTTAATTTGACAGCCAAAACAAAACTCTTTGACTTTGGCTGCTGCGTTCGTAAACACAGAGGGAAAAGGGTGACAGCTAATTATAGGCCTCACGCTGGAGCTATGTGTCAAAACCAGAGCGGGTTAATAACAACAGTGACGGAAGTCAGTAGACACTTTAAATCACAATAGAGAAAGGCTACAATTTTTTTAAATTAAATTTTTTCTTTTTTCTATACTTTGGGTTTTAAAACTGTGGGAGAGGTTATAAAGACTATCTATTATGTTTTCCAGTGAGGATCAGGAGTGTCTGATGGTTTGGGGGGGGGGGGTTTGGGGTACAGACCAAAATTTATTTTTTATATTAAAATAGTGTATTATTTCCAAGTAAAAAAATTGTATTTTAAAATTTAATAAAACATAACTTAATAGGTAAAGTATATTTGCCAAGGCTTCTAATTCATCAATATTATCCATTTTAGTTTACACTGTGTCAAAATACTTTCTAATAATTTAATCACATTGCATCTCCGTTATATACGAAATCTCAAGGGCGAATTGTTATGTAATGGGGAAAATTATATGTAAGCAGGCCTCTGATTGGCTGAGAAGGAGGATGTATCCGACTCGCTGATTGGCTGAGAAGGAAACACGTGATCTAACTGTTTCCGGGAAACTCATAGCATTTAGCGAGAGTAGCAACAACAAATACTATTTCTGGACACCATGACATTCACGATCGTTTACGCAATCAAGTTTTCGGAAATTCACTTCCCCCTCCAGTCCTAGATCAATAACATTATTCCCGTTAGAATTCAATGCGCATGTGCAACCTTCGTTCCGGAGTTATTACACATAGAAACATCAAATAAATCGACCTTGGAAAAAGAGGTCATTGACCGATTACGCAATCATTCTCCCTAGGAAGGCTATGCCCATATAAGGACCATAAACCACGTGGTGATCGTGGGAGTTTAAAAAAAAAGTGTCCGGATCGGGATTCGAAGGGGTATTGTAATCGTGGGGTCAATAGGGGCCATTCTACTGACAGTTTATAATAAAGATCGATGTGGGTATAATGTATTATTTTGTTGTTGTTGTTTAGACCAGGACACTTTGTATCGAGGGACTTGACGTAGGAACTTCGAAAACGGCTCATTCGATTGAAAATAGAAAGGGCTGATGCTCTTTTTAATAGTCGAAAGTGATTGGAGGGAAACTAATCCCGGCCCACGCCCACCCTCGCATTTGAATTTATGTTTAAAAACCAAATGTTGCCATAAGATTAAATCAAAATGGACTGTGTTAATGCTAATTACCAATAAGATATCTCAGCAGTATCCCAAGAACGACTGAGGGTATTATGTTCAAACTTTCGGGGCTACTTCTGTTCTTAAAATTTAACCAAATCAAAATTGCGTAAGTGTATCCAAGCTATAAAAGAAAGTAAACAGATTTTTTTGCGAATGGTATCAAGTTTTCCATTTCAGGTCAACCCGAGGAGGTATGAAACTAAATTAAACACTACTATTTGTGTCCAGATTTTTAAAAGGGCGTATGTTGTTAAAAATTACAGAAAATTTTTCTCCAGCATACAAATAGCAGGCCAAACTATAAACTCTTAAAAAAAACGAACAGATTTAAAGTACTATTTTCTTTTTCTCTGAAAAGACTATGTCAATATAAAACGAACAAAAATTAACTAAAATAAACTTTTTCCACAAAATAAGTTTTTCAATGAAAAGTAAAGAACTCCATTAAACAAAAAACGAGCAAAAATAACATCAAACAATCTATTAAGCGTGAAACTACCACAAATCAGCATCGATAAATGAATGAAACTCAAAACGAGCAGAAACTACAATAAATAGCTAAGCCAAACTCAAATCGAGCAGAAATTAATGTCACTAGAGCTCAAAAACCCAATGCTTTCCCAAGGCCATAATAAAATTTGCACTTTACTGAAAAAAAAATACAAATGAATGTGCAGTGTCAGTCTAATATACACATACTGATAATTAGTAATCAAAATCTTAATATTATTTGATTTATTAAAGTTATTAAAGTAAACACATTTATATTTTTCTCAGTGAAGTGCAGATTATGTTCTGGCCTTGGGAAGGCATAGGAGTTTTGTGCCCAAATTATAAAAAAAACTTTGATTTTAAAATAAATAATTTTTAAAAACTTTAAACTTTTTTCAATCAAAAACGAACAAAAATTAATTTAAAAAAAAATATAAAAAAGAAGTTTTTCAAAGAAAAGTTAAGGCCATTTTAAACTTAAAATCAGCAGATACAAATACCTATTTAAAATCAAACTCAAAACGACCAGAAATTACTATTAAAGAATAAATGAAACCCAAAACGAACGAAAATTAATAAACAATCATAGCAAAAAAAAAAACCTGCAACAAGTACTAATGTAAATGAATAAATACATCTTAAATCGAGTAATGCTAAAATTGAATATGTAAATCAAGCTTAAAACGAAAAAAAAACGAAACGAAAACGAAAGTATAAATGAAACTAAAACGAAAGCATAAATGAAACTCAAAACAAACAGAAATTGGACTGTTTGTCATCCTCAGATACAGAATTTACAGAACTCTCAACTACGCTGAATAAGATGGCTATTTCGTAACTTTGATTGAATGTGTATGGGGAAATGGCGGGCGTGTGGGAGGGGTTAATTACTCTCCATTCACTTTCGACTATTAAAAAGGGCACCAGCCCTTTCAATTTCAAATCAAATGAGCCCTTTTTGAAATTTCTACTGTAACTTTCTATATAAACCTTATATGCCCCCCAGGGCATAGCTTACAACCCTTGCACTTAGGGCTCTGGGGGGGGGGGGGGGGGTTATTAAACTAAAAAAATTAATTTACAGAACTTTCAACTACGTTGAACAAAATGGATATCTCAAAATTTTGATTGGATGTGTTTGGAGAAATGGTGGGCGTGAGAGGGGGGTTAGTTGCCCTTTAATCACTCAACTATTAAAAAGGGCACTAGCCCTTTCAGTTTTCCCTTCTACAACATCGTTTCTACAACATCGCTTTCTGTGAAAACCTTATATACCCCAAGACATAACGTATAACCCTTGCCCTGAAGACTGTGGGGGGAGTGTCCTGCTCAAAGGTATAATTTCCAGAACTTTCAACTGCGTGGAACAAAATGGCAATCTCAAAATTTTGATTGAATATGTTTGGGGACAAGGTGAGCCTGGAAGGGGTGTTAGGTGCCTTCCGATCACTTTCGACTATTAAAAAGGGCACTAGCCATTTCAATTTCCAATCGAATGAGCCCTTTTTGAAGTTTCTACAACAACACTTTCTATAAAAACCCTATATGCCCCCACGGCATAGCTTACAACCCTTGCCCTGAGGGATGTGGGGGGGGGGGGGGAGTGTCATCCTCAAAGACCTAATTTCCAGTACTTTCAACTATTTTGAACAAAATAATTATTTCAAAATTTTTATTGGGTGTGTTTGGGGAAAAGGTGGGCGTGAGAGGGTGGTTAGTTGTCGTCCAATCACTTTCGACTATTAAAAAGGGCACTAGCCCTTTTAATTTCCAATCAAATGAGATTTTTTGAAGTTTTTATGACATTTATTTTCTGGGGTGGATGCTCCTCATTTCACTTTATTTATTGGGTTATTTTGATTTTATGCGGATTTTGTTTGTTGTTACCATACGTAGAGTTAAAGAGCAATCTTTTTATTCCAGTATCTACAGATAGTATTATTTATTTATTGTTGAGTGTATATAAACCCACACACGAGTTATTCTCACTGTGGGTCATTAATCTGATAGTTTTGTCAAAACATTGTTTATTGATTAATAAAGAACTTGAACTTGAACGCTTTCTATAAAAACCTTATATGCCCTCAGAGCATAACCTACAACCCTTGCCCTCAAGGCTGTGGGGGAGTGTCCTCCTCAAAAACATAATTTCTACCTGGAAATCAACTATGCTGAACAAAATGGCTATCTCAAAATTTTGATTGGATGTGTTTCGGGAAATGGTGGGCATGGAAGGGGCGTTAGTTGCCTTCCGATCACTTTCGACTATTAAAAAGGGCACAAGCCACTCCAATTTCCAATTGAATGAGCCCTTTTCAAAATTTTGTACGACAACTTCTTCGATACAAAGTGCCCTGGTCTAAAGGAAAAAAAATAATAAATAATACATTGTGCCAACATCGTTCTTATATGCCCCCAGGGCATAACTTAAAACCCATGCCCTGAGGGCTGTGTTGGAGTGTCCTCCTCAAAAACATAATTTCTATCTGGAAATCAACTCCGCTGAACAGAATGGCCATCTCAACATTTGGATTGGATGTGTTTGGAGAAATGGTGGGCGTGGAAAGGGTGTTAGCTGCCTTCCATTCACTTTCGACTATTAAAAAGGGCACTAGCCATTCCACTTTCCAATTGAATGAGCCCTTTTCGAAGTTTCTACAACAACTCCTTTGATATGACATTGATTCGACGATGTGCCAACATCGTTCTTTACTTAGGCAGCGCGATTGCGCTGCCTATGATTGAGTTGTTAATTTGAAGCAGAGTATAGTAGCAAAAATGAATCACATAAAGCTTGATTTAAGGACAGCGCCTGTATTATGATCTTTTGAATTATTCGATTTTAACTAGTGTAGACTGCTACCTGCCTCCCAGTTTTCCAGAAAATGCCGAATGTAGACGCACTTTAATTCATATTCAGGAAAATTTAATGAGAATTACCAAATAATACGATTTAAGAGAAAACACCAAATACTAAGATTAATACCCCGAATCAGCGTTGTCGTCGCCATCCCCATTGTCTTTCCCAATGCCTAAAAAACGACACATTCGGACGCAGTCGCATCAGATTTCATGGACTTTATTTTTTTTTTAAGCTCTCGGTGAACGCAGGGGGGCCTTTATACTTAATCCCATACTTGACAGAAATCATCTCAGCCAAAGTTATGTTTTTGAGCCCATTCTTCTTTTCATTTCTTACTGTTTTCAGAATCCTGAAAAGTCTTTCCAAAATGACATTTGAGCAGGGAAGTCCAAAAATAAACTGAATGACATGAAGAAAGCTAGTGAACTTTAGCAATCCACTTGGCGTCTTGATGGATATCACCCAATTCCAAAAATCAAACCTCCAGTCCTTCCCCGTTGGTTATTTTGTTTCAAATTTCGCGGGTCTATCCAAGTCCGACAAAAACTAGAACATTTGTCAATCGCTTTTGCCGAAATCCCCCCATTGTATCCAAAATTCCTATTTCCGTACCAAAAATCCATAGGCTCGGCAAGGAAAAAAGTGGAAAATCCAAAATTTGAAGTAGAAATAAAGTACTAAAGTAGGTCTACAAATATTAGAGGAGAAACATTCAAAATAAAGTAGTCTACTCTAAAATATAGTAGAAATGGAAGCACTGCTATACATACAATAAAAGGGTCAAACTACATCAACAGATACCCCCCTTTTTAATAACTCATGCATAGCCTGAGAATGAATTAGAGATCTGAAAGCATTACTAATGTCATATGCACCAATAGCCAAAAGACTATCTGACCTTTCAGCATCCTTTAATATTGTAAATATACTCCTTAAAGCGTGGTAGCAACCAAGACACGGTTGAAACCCAAACTGAAAAGGAGACATGACACATTGCTGACGAATATGATTAATAATCAACAACTCAAAAATTTTCGAAAACAAACTATAAACTGTAATGGGCCTACAAAACGAACATAGAGAAGGCGGTTTCCCTATTTTTAAAACCGGAGTTACAACACCAACACATAAGCAATCAGGCACAACTCCAACTCTAAAAATCATCTGGAAAAATAAAGCGATATGGTCAAAAAGGTAATCGCTGGCAAACTCAAAATAGCGTACACAAATCCCATCCGACCCACAAGAAAACTTCTTTTTAAGCTTCGGTATAACCTCTTTAATCAAATTACCTCCAACGATTGATTACCTGCTCAGATCTAGCTTGACTGTTCAAAATACTCTTAATTTCATCATCAAACTTAGCCTGCAGACTATCAGGGGCTTTAAACTGGGCAGAAAAATGAGCCACCCACTCAGACTCGGGTATAAAAGCTATAAGCAAAGCTCAGGCTCATCCATTACTGCAGAAGAAGACTGAAGGAGATGGTAGGGAACTTTTATTTTAGTTAAAATATCATCACAAACTTTCCAGAAAAGACCTACGTTGGTGAGACCCCAAGATTTCCTGACAGACCATTTAGAACGTAGAGAGGCCCTTGGAGAATCAGATACTGGAATACTCACGTTGAAAGCAATGTGATCACTACTAGACCCCTGCACCGCGCCGATGAGGGAAGACCGGCGGCGGCGGGGCAAAAAACAGCACGCCACGCCGCGCCGCCGGTAAGACGTCAATGGCGCGGCACCGATAAGATGTCTGCGGCACGGCACCGGCACGAGCAATGTTTACCGCAAACATTAATGTTTTCATCAGTCTTTCTCAAATCACAGCTTAAATTTACAACAGATTCGAGGCTATTCATGAGTTCAAAAATTCACAAGTCGCTTGCTGGAAACTGGTCTTCTTCGTTATTCATCAAGAGAAGTAGAAATCTGGTAGAAACAAAATGGCTGTGGTGTTTCAGAACCCTTGCATAATACGAGTAGTTGAAGTATCTATTAGCTATGTATTCTTAACATAAATAATGATCAAAATTAGTAGTTTTTTTCATCGAGCATTACTGCATACAAAACCTCAAATACCGTATCTCAAAATTCGTCAGTTATCTGGTTAAAAACTTTGAATATAACTTTGAACTTAGAAGCTTAATTTTTTCATAATGCCCTTTTCCTATACCTGTTTTGTCACATTTAAAACAGTTGAAATGGGCGACTTTGATTTTGATTGTTTTTTTTTTTTTCTCTTTTGGATTCCTAAGAAGCCTTCTTGTATAAAAAACTGATTTTTAATTACAATTTAAAAAAATGCATTCTAAGGTTTTTTTTGGCTTCTTTATAAAATATATGTCATGTAGGCTAAGGCTGAACTGCTGCTTTTTATTGCTTTTGTCTGCTCTTTTTGATATCATTTATTTTTTCTCTTGGGGATTTTTTCTAAACAACTAATTGATAAATACCTAATATCAGTCAAATTATAAACTGTATTTAAAATGTGTACATTTATCACACTGAAAAAATACATTATGAGCGCCTCAAACGACGACACTTAAATAACAATGACAAAAAAAAAACACTTAATAGTTTATTGGCTATGAAGAAAAATGAAGTGCCAGCTATTTTCTTAGGTAGAAAATGAAAAGCTCATCCGTTTTAAGTTTCATTAAATTAAATAATATACAGACTGAAGTAGCTCCAGGAAGATGTTGAAATTTTTATTATAGTTCGTTACTATTAATCCAAGCAAAATGTTAGGACACTTAGTATCAGTTATTGAGTTTAAGCTTTGATTTCCAAATGATTACAAGAATTACAAACTTTAAGAAAATCGCAACAACAAGTCAATTGTGGTCAAAATACTTAGACACCTCTTTGTTCCCCACCCAGGCTCAAAGCTTCTGCTATGGTCATTTCCATGGAAATCTCCAAAGAATTTCTTTTTAAAATAGCTTTCAAGCATAGTTAGGGGTATTTAGACTTTTTTGCTTTTCTTCAAAGCTTTGAAAAAAGTGCTATAATATTCCAAATGTTAAATTTGTGCATATTTTTGGTAATCATTTATGGGATGATCGAATTTTTTAAACCACTGTAAATACGTAAGAAAGTTGCAACATCTAGTACCCTGAGGTCATAAGACTGTCAAAGACTCCTCCTTGAACCTCCCAAATTGTAAGCTTTTATTATGACCTGGCCTTTAAAGTAACTTGGGCTCTGGACCAAGGGCTCCATTGTTACTCGAGCGCAACGTTAGGTGGGGAAGTCGATTTCGCTTTCGTCACACCAATTCATTTTAGTGTGAATCTGCCTGGTACATATGAATGAATGTTTTCAAAGTAAACCCGTTTCATCAATAGGAAAAAAAAACGGATTGGACGCATATGTCCCTTTCCCTTTGGACGATAAAACCATGCAAGTAGTAGTAAGTATCTATGGAATTCTGAGCCTTTATGTTCCTTGGCAGCTTTCCATGGTTGATTACCAGACAAGTTTCTGGGTCAACTATAAGTTTCTGGACCTTTACATTCCATGGCACCTTTCCAGAGCATGTACTTATGGATTCTGAGCCTTTATGTTCCTTGGCAGCTTTCCATGGTTGATTACCAGACAAGTTTCTGGGTGAACTATAAGTTTCTAGACCTTTACGTTCCTTGGTGCTTTTCCAGAGCATGTACTTATGGATTTGGGTGGATTATGTTCCCTCCCATGCTATTCTAGGAGCGTATGTTCCTTCCTATGCTATTACGAGGGCTTATGTTCCCTCCCATGCTATTTTAAGGGCTTATGTTCCCTCCTATGCTATTTTAAGGGCTTATGTTCCCTCCCATGCTATTCTAGGAGCTTGTGCAGTCAGAATTTGTAAATGTATAAAAAAAAATTTATTTCCGTATTTTCAAAAATAAGGCAAATTTTCTCAAGCGCATAACTTTTGATGAGTAAAACTTAAATTTGTTTCTAAACTATTCTATAATAATCCTATTTCATTTTCTTTCATTACCATTAACTGAATTAGCAGTATATAAAAGAGTGGTTATAACACAGAAGTAGCAAATAGCTTATAATGCTTTTCTATAGATTTATAAAACCTTACCGGTAATTTCTCTTTTAAGCAAGATGTTTTCTAATGCAAAAATCTATTATTTCTTTAAACAAACTCTATATAAACAAATCACTATTTCACAGTTGATGGTTGAACAAACGTTCTTAAACTGGGATGTGTTTTGCGCTTAGCTTTGTGCGTATTTAATCCTTTATCAAAATAAGCCATCGGGAAGGTTGAATATTAGTCCGACAGGTATAGTTTGAATGTTAATCACTCGTTACAAAGTGGGTTTCAAATAACCTGATGTTTTATCTTAGATGAAGAGAGATATTAACAAAGAAAAAAGGATTCTTAATAATTTAAAATGTGACAACGCAGTGTTATCAAAAACATTATTTGGACGAAACCGTTTTGGACATTTCGGCGAAACAGTCAGAGACATTTTAAAAGATGATTTTAGAATGTGTTTTTTCGAAGTTCATTTTGAATTTCTGTCGTGAAATGCAAGAGTTGGAATATTTCAGCAGCGTTTTGTTGTGCTTTAACTTGTCAGAGTTACATTATGTTGATCCTCCTTGTTCATTTTGAATTTCTTTCATTGAAATGCAAGAGTTGGAATATTTCAGTAGTGTTTTGTTGTGCTTTACCATATCACAGTTACATTCGCTTGGTTTTTAAAAGTTCATTTTGAATTTCTTTCGTGAAATGCAAGAATTGGAATATTTCAGTAGTGTCTTGTCGTGGTTTATCTTGTCACAGCTACATTCTCATGATTTTTCAAAGTTCATTTTGAATTTCCGTCGTGAAATGCAAGAGTTGGAATATTTCAGTAGTGACTTGTTGTGCTTTACCTTGTCAGAGTTACATTCTCTTGATTTTTCGAAGTTCATTTTGAATTTCTATCGTAAAATGCAAGAGTTGGAAAATTGGGGTCTTAGTCCACCAGCCTGAATGGTGGAAATCCACTAGCTCAGTATTGGGGTCTTAGTCCACCAGCCCGAATGGTGGAAATCCCCTAGCTCAGTATTGGGGTCTTAGTCCACCAGCCTGAATGATGGAAATCCACTAGCTCAGTATTGGGATCTTAGTCCACCAGCCTGAATGGTGGAAATCCACTAGCTCACTATTTGGGGTCTTAGTCCACCAGCCTGAATGGTGGAAATCCACAGCTTTACCTTGTCACAGTTACATTCTCTTGATTTTTATAAGTTCTTTTTGATTTACTTTCGTGAAATGCAAGAGTTGGAATATTTAAGTAGTGTTTTGTTGTGCTTTACGTTGTCACAGTTACATTCTGGTTATTTTAATATCTCATTTTGAATTTCTTTCTTTGAAATGCAAGAGTTGGAATATTTCAGTAGTGTGTTGTTGTGCTTTACCGTATCACAGTTACATTCTCTTAATTTTTCAAAAGTTCATTTTGAGTTTCTTTCGTGAAATGCAAGAATTGGAATATTCCAGTAGTGTCTTGTCATTGTTTACCTTGTCACAGCTACATTTTCATGATTTTTCAAAGTTCATTTTGAATTTCTGACGTGAAATGCAAGAGTTGGAATATTTTAGTAGTGACTTGTAGTGCTTTACCTTGTCACACTTACATTCTCTTGATTTTTCGAAGTTCATTTTGAATTTCTGCCGTAAAATGCAAAAGTTGGAACATTTCAGTAGTGCTTTGTTGTGCATTACCTTGTCACAGTTACATTCTGTTGATTTTCATAGTTCATTTTGAATTTCTTTCGTGAAATGCAAGAATTGGAATATTTCAGTAGTGTCTTGTCGTGGTTTACCTTCTCACAGTGACATTCTCTTGATTTTTCAAAGTTCCTCTTGAATTTATGTCGTGAAATACAAGAGTTGGAATATTTCAGTAGTGACTTGTTGTGCTTTACCTTGTCATAGTTACATTCTCTTGATTTTTTGAAGTTCATTTTGAATTTCTGTCGTTAAATGAAAGAGTTGTAATATTTCAGTAGTGTTTTGTTGTGCTTTACCTTGTCACAGTTACATTCTGTTGATTTTCATAGTTCATTTTGAATTTCTTTCATTGAAATGCAAGATTTGGAATATTTCACATGTGTTCTGTTGTGCTTTACCTTGTCACAGCTACATTCTTTCTATTTTTATATGTTAATTTTTAATTTCTTTCGAGAAATGCAATAATTGGAATATTTCAGTAGTGTGTTGTCATGGTTTACCTTGTCAAAGCTACATTCTCATGATTTTTCAAATTGGATTTCTTTCGTTGAAATGCAAGAGTTGGAATATTTCAGTAGTGACTTGTTGTGCTTTACCTTGTCACAGTTACATTCTCTTGATTTTTTGAAGTTCATTTTGAATTTCTGTCGTGAAATGCAAGAGTTGGAATATTTCAGTAGAGTTTTGTTGTGCATTACCTTGTCACAGTTACTCTGTTGATTTTCTAGTTCATTTTGCATTTCTTTCATTGAAATGAAGAGTTGGCATAGTGTTTTGTTGTGCTTTACCTTGTCAAAGTTCTCTTAATTTTCAAAGTTCATTTGAATTCTTCGTGAAATGCAAGAATTGGAATATTTCAGTAGTGTTCTTGTCGTGGTTTACCTTGTCACAGCTACATTCTCATGATTTTTCAAAGTTCATTTTGAATTTCTGTCGTGAAATGCAAGAGTTGGAATATTTCAGTAGTGACTTGTGGTGGTTTACCTTGTCACAGCTACATTCTCATGATTTTTCAAAGTTCATTTTGAATTTCTGTCGTGAAATGCAAGAGTTGGAATATTTCAATAGTGACTTGTCGTGCTTTACCTTGTCACAGTTACATTCTCTTGATTTTTCGAAGTTCATTTCGAATTTCTGTCGTGAAATGCAAGAGTTGGAATATTTCAGTAGTGTTTTGTTGTGCTTTACCTTGTCACAGTTACATTCTGTTGATTTTCATAATTCATTTTGAATTTCTTTCATTGAAATGCAAGAGTTGGAATATTTCAGTAGTGTTTTGTTGTGCTTTACCTTGTCGAAGTTACATTCTCTTAATGTTTCAAAGTTCATTTTGAATTTCTTTCGTGAAATGCAAGAATTGGAATATTTCAGTAGTGTCTTGTCGTGGTTTACCTTGTCACAGCTACATTCTCATGATTTTTCAAAGTTCATCTTGATATTTCTGTCGTGAAATGCAAGAGTTGGACTAATTCAGTAGTGAATTGTTGTGATTTACATTGTAACAGTTACATTCTCTTGATTTTTAGAAGTTCATTTTGAATTTCTTTCGTGAAATGCAAGAGTTGGAATATTTCAGTAGTGTTTTATTGTGCTTTACCTTTTCACAGTTACATTCTGTTGATTTTCATAGTTTATTTTGAATTTATTTCATTGAAATGCAAGATTTGTAATATTTCAGTAGTCTTTTGTTTTGCTACATTGTCACAGTTACATTCTCATGATTGTTCGAAGTTCATATTGAATTTATGTAGTGAAGTGCAAGAGATGGAATGTTTCAGTAATGTTTTGTTGTGGTATAAATTGTCACAGTTACATTCTCTTGATTTTCATATTTCATTTTGAATTTCTTTCATTGAAATGCAAGAGTTGGACTATTTCAGTAGTGTTTTGTTGTGCTTTACCTTGTCACAGTTACATTCTCTTAATTTTTCAAAGTTCATTTTGAATTTCTTTCGTGAAATGCAAGAATTTGAATATTTCAGTAGTGACGTATCGTGGTTTAGCTTGTATCAGATACGTTCTTTATAATTCTCGAATGTCATTTTGAATTTTTTTCGTGAAATGCAAGAGTTGGAATTTTTCAGGAGTGACTTGTCGTAGTTTACCTTCTCACAGATACATTCTCATAATTTTTATAATTAAATCTTTAATTTATTTAGTGAAATGCAAGAATTGGAATATTTCAGTAGTGTCTTATCGTGCTTTACCTTGTCACAGTTACATTCTCTTGATTTTTCGAAGTTCATTTCGAATTTCTGTCGTGAAATGCAAGAGTTGGAATATTTCAGTAGTGTTTTGTTGTGCTTTACCTTGTCGTAGTTACATTCTGTTGATTTTCAGAATTCATTTTGAATTTCTTTAATTGAAATTCAAGAGTTGGAACATTTCAGTAGTGTTTTGTTGTGCTTTACCTTGTCACAGTTACATTCTCTTAATTTTTCAAAGTTCACTTTGTATTTCTTTCGTAAAATGCAAGAATTGGAATATTTCAGTAGTGTCTTGTCGTGGTTTACCTTCTCACAGCTACATTCTCCTGATTTTTCAAAGTTCATCTTGAATTTCTGTCGTGAAATGCAAGAGTTGGAATATTTCAGTAGTGACTTGTTGTACTTTACCTTGTCACAGTTACATTCTCTTGATTTTTCGAAGTTCATTTTGAATTTCTGTCGTGAAATGCAAGAGTTGGAATATTTCAGTAGTGTTTTGTTGTGCTTTACCTTGTCATAGTTACATTCTGTTGATTTTCATAGTTCATTTTGAATGTCTTTCATTGAAATGCAAGAGTTGGAATATTTCACTAGTGTTTTGTTGTGCTACCTTGTCACAGTTACATTCTCTTAATTTTTCAAAGTTAATCTTGAATTTCTGTCGTGAAATGCAAGAGATGGAATATTTCAGTAGTGTTTTGTTGTGCTTTACCTTGTCACAGTTACATTCTATTGATTTTCATAGTTTGTTTTGAAATTGTTTCCTTGAAATGCAAGAGTTGGAATATTTTAGTAGTGTTTTGTTGTGCTTTACCTTGTCACAGTTACATGCTCTTAATTTTTCAAAGTTCATTTTGAATTTCTTTCGTGAAATGCAAGAATTGGAATATTTCAGTAGTGTCATGTCGTGGTTTGCCTTGTCACAG